>NC_041401.2:173515717-173815717 GCF_900747795.2 Erpetoichthys calabaricus
AAAAAAAGAAAAAAAAGAAATGCAGCCCCAAACGTTCAAGGAACCTCCACCATGCTTCACTGTTGCCTGCAGACACTCATTATTGTACCGCTCTCCAGCCCTTCGACGAACAAACTGCCTTCTGCTACAGCCAAATATTTCAAATTTTTACTCATCAGTCCAGAGCACCTGCTGCCATTTTTCTGCACCCCAGTTCCTATGTTTTCGTGCATACTTGAGTCGCTTGGCCTTGTTTCCACGTCGGAGGTATGGCTTTTTGGCTGCAACTCTTCCATGAAGACCACTTCTGGCCAGACTCCTCCGGACAGTAAATGGGTGTACCTGGGTCCCACTGGTTTCTGAGTTCTGAGCTGATGGCACTGCTGGACATCTTCCGATTTCGAAGGGTAATAAGCTTGATGTGTCTTTCATCTGCTGCACTAAGTTTCCTTGGCCAACCACTGCGTCTACAATCCTCAACGTTACCCGTTTCTTTGTGCTTCTTCAAAAGAGCTTGAACAGCACATCTTGAAACCCCAGTCTGCTTTGAAATCTTTGTCTGAGAGAGACCTTGCTGATGCAGTATAACTACCTTGTGTCTTGTTGCTGTGCTCAATCTTGCCATGACATGAAACTGTCTTCCACAACCTCACCTTGGTAGCAGAGTTTGGCTGTTCCTCACCCAGTTTTAAGCATCCTACACAGCTGTTTCTGTTTCAGTTAATGACTGTGTTTCAACCTACGTGTGACATTGATGATCATTAGCACCTGTTTGGTATAATTGGTTGATCATACACCTGACTAGAATCCTACAAAATCCCTGACTTTGTGCAAGTGTACCTATAAGAATTGATGCTGGTTTGAAGGCAAAAGGTAGTAACACCAAATATTGATTTGATTTAGATTTTTCTTTTGTTCGCTCACTTTACATTTTGTAAATTGGTAACAATAAACAATCATTATTTATATTTCTGAAAGCATTCTTTGTTTACAGCATTTTTTCACACCTGCCTAAAACTTTTGCATAGTACTGTATATTATATATATATATATATATATATATATATATATATATATATATATATATATATATATATATATATTGTGATGGACGACCGGCATTTCAGACCGGCCGGGACGTCCCTCAAATGAAGAAAACAGCCTTTACAGGACAATACATCCCCCATGACGCTAGATGGCAGCTCCCCTGGATGGAAATGGTTCCCCGGACTTCCGCAACGCCGTCAGAAGAAAGGACGCACTATCGCTGATATATGCACATACTAAATCGACAGGACACACATTCAACTGGGACAACGTAAAAGTAAAATTTAAGGCCAGTACTAAAAGTGCCAGAGTTGGCCGAGTCTTGGCTATCAGATGAAAACGCCATCAACAGACACTTGGACATAAATCCAGCATATGCCAACTTAAGAAGGACATGTACACAATAATTAAACTATACAACACCCCCCCCCCCCCCCCCCTTTGATCATACTGACTTAGTCAACTCCAACCGCCCCGCCCCCCCCCCCACTGAATGTGTTATATATTGCCTTTGATTCTTGTAAGTCTAAGCATTATCCTCTGATGAAGACCCCTGATAGGGGTTGAAAGCTCAGGAATAAAAAACTCTTATATGATACGTGATTCGTTTTTTCTCCCTTCGTGGATCTCCAGCTGCATATATATATATATATATATATATATATACACACACACACACACACACACACATACGCACACACTCTACTTCCATATATTTGCATTGAACCTTGTACATGTCCAATACTGTGATGTACTGAACCTCAGCCACATAAATTTACACTACACTAATAATTCCATAAATAGCCAAATCATAATCGTAAGAACCAAGAATATGAAAAAAATGCTAACACAAAAACGTGTTCTTAATCAGATGCAATACAGTTTCTAGTGATCCTAATGAAAACAAGAAAACTTGCACAATAAATTAGTTACAGGAATTCAAAACTTCTCAGTAGTCAGCAGGTCAGACAGCCAAGCAATATTCCCAAAGATATATGCAGCCTAAATCAAAGCATACTTGCAAGTAGCCATGATCAATGGAAAATAGGTACAAATACTCCAGCATTTAAACACATTAACATATGTGTGTTTACATACACTAAGAATTTAATAGTACTATCCGGGTATTTCACCTTTTTTATGGAAATGATCAGACAAATGACAACACAGTTTGCAAAATTAGCATTATATCAAGATTTGTATTGCAAAGTAGTGGGATATACAATGTTTATGTAAGAGTTAAATCCACTTTATCACGTTTAACTCACAAGCACACTACTTAAAGTTGCCTATAACAATCATGGAGTATTTGGGGTAATACTAGTCTTGTAGGGCCAGGCATATAGCAAATACATCTGGAATCAACCAATAATGAATTTTGCCTAAAATGGGGTGGAAACAATTACTGTTCACTGAGCATCACCCTTCTAAACCAATTCAATGCCTCATCAAAGTCAGGGTGGTGATTTTGAACTGCAGTGGAATGCTGTTCTCATTAACCTGATCCTACAGAGAGGAAGCTTCTGATTATGATAAACTGTCCATAGCCGAAAAGTCTCCTAAAAAGACCCCTACAATCCCTCCTAACCCATTAACTGCTGTGTTCGGTGTTCTTCCAGATGGACTTGAAGTGGAGAAGGACAAACAAACAGTGATTGCATTCATTACACTTTTGGCACGCAGACTTATTTTGTTAAATTGGAAGAATCCTAACTCTCCTCCTATAAGTCAGTGGGAAACCGATGTTTTATATTATTTGAAATTGGAAAAAATCAAATTCTCAGTTAGAGGATCCGTACAGAACTTTTTCAAAACCTGGCAGGATCTAATCAATAATATTTTAGAATAAGAAAAATAATTATTACCGCATTTATTTCCCTTCTCCATTTTTTTAATTTACCTATATAAATTTCTTCCTTTCTTTTGTTTATTTTTGCCCTATTAAAAAGCCTTAAGCAATTCTCCTTTGGCTAAGCTCTCCTTCTCAAGGGTGGGGTCTGATTTGTCTTCAATTCTTTTTTGTTATAAATTAATCTATATGTATGGAATGATTACAATAAAATTAATAAATGAAAAAAAAAAAAAAAGACCCCTAATAAACATAACCTGTTGCAAGCAAAAAACCTTTCTGTTAGGCCTGGGTAAAAATATCATTTGTCTAATAAATCGTAATTTTTTCATTTAAATGATTCAATATCAATTCTTAGAATCTCAAGATCGATCTTGTAAATCTCTATCCTGCTCATTTACTTATATGTAGATTTCTGCTTCTCTTTATTTTTGGCATCAGATCCAGCAGATGCCACTAATGCACCTGTTAAGACTTTCTATGGAAAAAGTGCTTTACTATCTCACATAGAATGAGAAGGGTCTGGCTGCAGGTCGGACTGCATAAAATTGTGTGTCCTCTTCAACACCCATAAATGTAATCTCAGCAGACATCCAAACAAGAGGAATCTAAACAACTTACACTGGAGATGGTGGGTAGCTCCAGGCTTCCATTTAATTAGCCTCATGCCCAAAAATAACAGAATCAATAGCAGATTTTACCTGTAAAGATATGAAACCCTACACTGTTGTTGAAAATGAGGGATTTCAACAAATGATACAGGTTTTTGAACTGCAATATGCTATACCAAACAGAAAACAAATGAGTGAAGTTACTATACCCAGGCCTTATGAAGATCTTAAGCAAAAAAATCACCATGTCTCTCATGTCAGTGGAGACAGTAGTCCTAACTTGCGACAGCTCAACATCCACTGCAGCAAATTCCTATGTGAAAATCATCTGTCACTAAATGCCCATCAAGCCGGGAGCAACCTTGCTGCTTATATGTAGAGCTGCTGAGTTGGCTGGGTGGCTGCGGTTTCCAAAAATTTTTTCTAGCATTTCCAATATGCTATTGCATCACATGACCACGTCAAACATAAGGTTATGTATTTACACATCCAATAAACATTGCTTCCCTTTAAACATGTGGCTAGCTGTACTGCTATGTTGGAAAAAGTTTGTAATATGCTTCTCCCAGCCGAGCAAGTGAGCAATTGTTGGAATTTTCATAACAATCTTCGATACCAAATAGAGCATCTGCACAAAGCAGCCAACATAAATATCTCCATAAGCTGTACCACAAAGATCATATTAGTGGCACTATTAGTCATGATAGCTGGTCCTTTCTCTTTTATGTTCCATTCATCCAAGGCCACTGTCAGCAAGCATCGGCACTAGATCCTCATTTTAAAACGCTTCCTTCTTGTTTGTGGAGGAACTGCAAGGACACATTTTTGAAAACTGATTAACGTGACTGCTACATGTGAACAAATGAAGATACGTGTAACTTGTAGAATTATAAAAAGACACAAGTTTTCCCGCTGTATCTTTAATTTCAGCTAATTTAAGATTTTAAATGTCGAAATGGAGGTATTTAAGGGCTCTGTTTAAATCCTAAATATTTTTGGAGTAATGTTCCCCTGGATGAACAGCACTTTTTAAGTTAGGGTACAATGATGCAAGAAAAACTTGTGCTCGAGTTTCAGGGAGTTTCTTTTTTTCCTACAGTGTCTGCAACCATCGTTAGAAATATAGCTGCAATTGTTGAAACAGCATGTAAGAAAAAAGATCAACCAAACGCATTTTCTGGTAAGAATGCTAATACAAGCAACATGACAATATATAATGTATGTCCTTCCAATATCTTACGTAATGGAGCAAGTGGAAAAATAATACTAAACATTTTATCAGTCATAAGAAAGGTGCCCCACAAAGGAAAGTTAAAGATTAAGTTTAACTTAAAGATATCTTATCATCCATCCATCCATCCATTTTCCAACCCGCTGAATCCGAACACAGGGTCACGGGGGTCTGCTGGAGCCAATCCCAGCCAACACAGGGCACAAGGCAGGAAACAATCCTGGGCAGGATGCCAACCCACCGCAGGATATTTTATCATTTTCAACCCAAAGCTCTAAAGACAAAAAAGCCCATTCACAACCATTTATGATACTGTGATACTAAAAATCCCCTTCAGAAAATGTCAGGTCTATTTTAATTTAAAAATTTCAAGTCTATGTGTTGGCTTTAGAGCATGGAATACCAAAGCAGTTTTCATTGTACTCATTACTATGACATTTCATCACTTTGTTATAGTTTATTTTTAAATGATAAGCCATACTATGATTATAATTGTGTTTATGGTCCAATCAGTGTGACAAGTTAAAAGAAGTAAATACACAAAACTGTGATTACTTATTGTATGTCCTCTGAGTTGTAGCCTGAAATCTTAGTTGTATGGGATTTGTCTATCTGATAAAAAAAAAAACACCAAGTGTACACATACACACAAATCTTGATTTGAGTAGTTTAGCAGCAACTGGTAAGTCACACAACTCCTTTTAAAAGACTATTATTCTAAAGAGACTGGATATTTTTATAATTACAACAAGAAATCCCACTATAAAATGTGTCATTGCATTTTGTGGCTATTGGTTCAAACAGGAAACATTAAGTATTTGTCTATTTGATCACTGGGCCACCTATCTAGAACATGCAGTATATGAATATTTTTTTGTCATTACCTATGATGTCTTCCCAACTTCTTTCACAATTAGTTTAGAAAACAATTGCTTTGTATCAGCAATACATCAGCTGCCAAATATCAGCAACCCCTTATGATACTACGGAATATTACATAAATGAAGAAACGAATAAGACCATTTTTAGGAATAACACTAGACGGTTGACAAATGTGAGGAATCTATTCAGCCCATCAGGCTTGTTTCTTTATCTAATAACTAAGCTGTCCAAATATCTCATCCAGATACTTTTTACAAATTTTCAAGTTTTCAGCTTTATCTAAGAAGAATGTAATTATCATTATTATTATAAAAACCTCTAAATCTCCAGTTGTTTCTCTCAGTTTTGTGGTAATTTCTCCACTTTCCACTATAGGCATGACATTCATACTGTACCATAACATGCTTTCTGCTGAGGCTACTTAAGAGAAAACTGCCATTGTTGAAATTTTAAAGGTCACATGCAAGAGATTCAAGAAGGAACGCTCCAGTGATCTCAGATATGCCAACCATTATATGTACAGTATAACTTGGGAATGACATCAGTATCACCATTAATGGCTAGGGAGGTCGCAGTAATAATAGCTATACCATTTGGCATTATAGTACAACACTAAGATTTAATTTTAAATTATTCAGTACTTTTGAAAGTTAATTAATGACAGCTTAATGCATGCCATTGTATTTTCCTGTTCCAAAAATTGTATTACCTACATTTTCCTTAGCACAGTGCTTTTTAGAAATGGTGCTGTGCTTAACAAGATGAAAAATGTAAATTTCTACAGGATTTTGGTAAAGCCTGCTCGGGGTTTTGCTGTATAGCTTCTGAAATGCACACTTTCGCGTGAGACGGCAAACTGAATGTGACACTCTGTTCTCAAGGAAAGTCCAATCATTTAACTTGCTAATTAATTGTGGCCACCTTTTCCAGTTCATTCACAACATTCACAAGAGGCCAGTTTCTCTATGGAAAATGAATTAGCAAAGAGCTTTTAGGGATCATGGACTCACATTCTGGGACTCTGTGTCTAAGTACATTATCTCATACAGAACTGCAGGCTGTAGACGGCTGGGAATGATGAAAGGGAGAGAAAAAAAATAAACACGCTCACAAGCCATGTAAGTCAGACATCAAAAAACATTCTGCATAAAACAATGTGCCTTCTACTTCTAAAAAGCAGTGTTTGATGCTGTAACCCATTGGTGTAGCTGCATGTCTGAACATGTAGGATTCCCTACAGAATACAAGTCTTGTGTCTGCAGGGACATCGGCAAACTCCAAGACCAGCTTAGCACTGTTCAACAAGTTGACAATCGAACAAGATGCCATAGAGTAAAACATGCAAATATTAACCACTTCACTGCTTTTCAACACTACACGACTGCCCTTGAAGAGATGTTGAGCACTCTTCTGTTACCTTTATACCACAAACAATTGAAGATTCTGCATGCAAAAGCATTGCACTGGGAATTAAAACCTTTTATGGGTTTAAACATGAAGTTCTTTTTGCTTTTTTGAGCTGACAAGAGAAACAAAATTAAGTATACATACAAGCAGTGTCCATACCATCTGTCTTGTTTGATTAACTAATATTAAGTTGTCCCACAATCATATTCAGTTGCTATTTAAATGATGGCAAGACATTACTTTTACTGGGCAGTTTGTACTAAATTCTCACCACGCTCTAAAGAAAAAAGGATTTGGGAATTTCTGCCTTCAGTGCATTACCCTTTTACTTTTGCCAAGTACTTCGGTAGATTTTGTTTAGTGACAACCAGCTTAACAGAGACACTTTCATCATCCTCATTTCGCCATGTAATCTATCTTCTCCCCGTTTCTTCTGCAGAGTCTGGGTATTGGCAACCCTCACCCACGTCAAAGAACCATCTCTGCCATCTATTTTTAATTCCATTTAACATATTTACAGCTATAATACTTTCAGATGACGTGCACTAGATTCTTGACTCCTTAAAAAGACATCAATCAGTTGCAATTAGTAAAAATGCACCAGTGAGAATCTTAACTAGTAAAAGAAAATTTGAGCAAATCTCACCAGTTTCAGCATTGTTACCTGTGTCATTCAGAATTGGCTTTAAAACATTACTAATGGTTTATAAAGCCTTAAATAACCTTGCTCCATCCTATATTTTCGAATGCCTGTCCCCCTACACTCTAAGTCATAACCTTAGATCTTTATATAGACGCCTGCTGATAATTCCAAGAGCCATATTTAGAAGAAGTGGTGAGGAGGCATTTTGCTGTAATGCATCTAAAATCCGGAATACTTTACCTATAGAAATGCACCAGGCTAATACTGTGGAACATTTAAAAAACTGCTAAATAGACATTTTTAATATGGCTTTTTTGTAGCTACATTTCAGTTGTATTCCTAATAGGATGGTATGTGTATAGAATTATCATATTTGTCAAGCATCTGCAATCTGTACTAATCCCTGCCATTCTCTGGTGTCTTTTCCAGCTCTTCTGTAGTGGTGATCTGTGCTACCTCCACTTGAACAAGTTACCATCCAGCCCGTATGAGATGACGGAATGAAGGTGGATGTCTCATCTGTCCACAAGACAAACTTCATCAGAATACTATCATTTGAAGCATGAAAACAATGAGGACTTATTTAGAAACATCTGTGTTAGGTAGAATGTCCAGTGGGGGTTGGGCGGTCTTTTGGCTCTGGATTCCATGCAAATTTCGCTTTTTTCTCCAGCCTACCTGGAGGTTTTTTGGGTTTTTTTCTGTCCTCCCACCAGTTTGACCTTACCTTGTTATGTTACTTATTATTGCCTTATCTTAATTGTTTTTCTTTTGTTGCAATTTTCTCTTTGTCATCTCGTAAAGCACTTTGAGCAACATTGTTGTGTGAAAATGTGCTATAGAAATAAATGTTGTTGAAAGCTAAGAAAATGTACTGTCATATTGTTAATCAGATAAGCATGAGCAGAAAGATAACCTTAGTGCAACATATCAAAATGGCATCCACACAAAGACTTAAGATTCTTTCCTAAACATTATTTAAGCGTAAAAAGATCTACATTCAGTCATTACAAGGACAGGTAAATGAAGCTCACCGATCTATTGAGAAATTGCCTATAGCTTAATCACATCCAATGCACTTCCTGATTCATAAGATACTAACAGAAAATATTTTAGGCAGAAAATAAACTGTTTTGTGATGTAGAATCCAAACATTACCAACTTACACAGAAACCGAGGATGTTTAGAATTATATTTAACTGATTAATTTTCTCCTGATCCTTAGGTCTCGATACAATATTGCAGTTCTTTTATGTTTCAGCATATTAATTATTGTCATTCCATTCTGTGGTAAATACAATTATTCTCACTTTATTTAACTGATGCTAAAGTAAAAATCATATCCCTATAGAAAAAATTTGTCACTATATTACATCTAATAAGACAAACACTTTGCACAATTTTTCCACTTAAAACTTTTAAATCAACTTTTAATTGTAGAAATGACTTTCAAGTATCTCAGTAGTCTTTACAGTAAGTCGGGGAATACTCAGTCATTGCAACATAATGCACATCTCAGAACAGCGTGAGATATATAAAAGGCAACCAATATATTTATTTTTCTGTATTATCTGCTCCAGGTGCAGATGGTTTCCATCATTCAACATTAAACTTTCTACCAGAGCTTTACACCACTTTGAGGCACAAGTAAAACCGATAACTGTACAAGCACTACACAAATGAGTACCACAGAGGGAAAGTTTCCAGGCGGAAACACTAGAATGCTCACACCGCATCACTTGATAAAACAAAAGACCAACAATAACATTTCCAACTAGCTGAAAAGCAACTTATTGCTATTCCATTTTCCTATGTTCTCATTAATTTTTTACAACATCTTTAAAGGGAGAGTATTGCTGCTGTTTAAACACAAATTATTGATCGTCATTTTTAAATGGAGCTTCCTCAATATATGATTTATCAAGACATTTCAATACAGGTCCATTTGCTTTCCAGGCTGTATTTCTGGCCTTGGGAAAGCGTTACAGTTTGACCAAATGGTCTAGTAAAGAGCAAGGTTAGCAACTCTCAGCCTTATCCATGTCCCTTAGAAGAAAGCTGCTTAGAAGAATACAATTTTGATGCACAAGGAAGGGAGCTGGTCATCCAAATTTTATTTTTGTTTCCAAAACTTCCCAGAGCAAAACAGCAATCTTAAACGATAAGAAATGAATGCACATAAAAATTTAATGGTAAAATAAATAAATAAAAATTTTGGGCCAGTTTGATGATGATTAGTTTTTGTTTTTAATACTTCCACTTTCGCTATTGTCTCCAGCTTTGTTTTCCATATATAATAGGAATAGATACAGAGATCCACTGGCTAGAAACCCTTCTCCAAATTTCTCTTTAATGAAATACCTTACTTTCAGCAGTGTGACACACTGCTATTTGTGGCTCTATAGCTCTGGAATCAAATCCCAGTTAGAAGCCGAAAGCACACAAAAGCTGTTATGTGGGTTTTTCTTCTGCCACCTCAAATATCCCCCTATACCCCAAAGACATGCTGGTCAGATTGATGTAATGAGTTATATGATGGTGGATGTGTGAATCAATGTGCCCTGTGATAAACTGGCATTCTACCCAAAACTCTTCCTTCACTTTCTACACAATTTTGCCAACAATGACTTACTGCAATATAATGAAGTTCATACTATGAAAAAACACCTAATGTTTCACATTATTGAAATGTAAGGTGTTAGCCACAGAAATGCTGCTCTGTTTTTTTGTTTTGGTATATAAAAGGCATATAAGGTCTGTAATCTAACTGCCTCAAAAATCTCTGTGTGATATAAATTTGGCCTTATTATTAGGAGTAGGAGTAAAAGCATTTACTTAACTTAGGAAACTATTCCCTACCACTCTGCCTGGGATAATATTAAAGCAAACTGTATGCATACAAACTGGAATGCACATAATGATTCAGAATTCATGTGACTCAAAAGTAATATCACAGTACCAATATACAACATATTACCCTAAAGAATCAAGGAGCAGGATTGACAGCAAAATGTCACACAGGTACACAGAGCTTTGCATTCTACAAAATACTGGAACATACGTGTTACACTTTACAGGTTTGGAGAGTTTCAAGAAGGCAAGCGGAGACTCCCTGGGTATTAGATAAATACAGCCTTGCAATAGGACACAGCATGTGTCTCTAGAAGACAATCAGGAACACTGGAAGAGTGAACGCGATTTCAGAAACACCACAAAAATAGCCACGGCTAGTTTCAGCATAATTGTTACTTTAAGAGGCACTTCCCATGCCATAACAGCAGGAAGGGAACTTTTCAGCAAGTATGGCTGTGGAATAATTGTTGTTAAATAAATGTGCCCGTTATCGGCTTTACATTCATTTAGTGTGTGTGTGTGTCTTAGTCTTTCCATCTCGGTGTTCTTTACCATTCTTGATATTTTTGCAAAGTGGCAAAAAATTACGTGCAGCTTAGCACAATATCCTACTTTATTATGTTTGCCTTCTTCTTTTAATTCTTCCTATCCTACTACTTTGATTATTATTATTACCATTATCATCTTTGTGGTGAAGTCTTAATATTGATATCAGAAAACTACAAAGCATCATCATGGTTTTCAAACAAGCTATTAAGCGCCACTTTGTGGCTGGGATTGACATACAATTGTGAAATCATTAATTTTCAAACAAACTACTACTCATAGCTGGGCGTTCAGTGTAGGATGCTTCATTACTACTCCTCATGTTCTATCCATATTCTAGTCAGACTCTTAGGAGTAATTCTGAGATGTCTAATAAACATTTGTGCATTCTACTGCCACATTCTGTGAACCTAAGCAAACATTTCCACAAGCTGAGCATTAAAGCAGCAATTAAAACACTGAGTAGGTTTTCACAATAAAAAGGCTATATTAAAAAAGGTTAAATACAAAGTCAATGCATTTAATAGCAAAATAAGATAACAGACACTAATGCTGGTTGCTTAGGCTTACATTGAACAAGTGGTGGAATATTTTTCTCCAAATAAATTCTTTTTTGGCCAAAACCCATAACTTTAAGCCTTACAGATCAATGTACAGTACAAAAGCCATATGTGTTGGCTCCAGAAACCACAACAAAGCAACTTTCTCCCTATCTCACTACAGGATGAACAGAGTTGGCAACGGGTAACTTACTATTGCCACCATGCACATGTGTCAAGTAAGCCAAAGTTCAAATAGTCAGGCACCAAGTCAAGCCCCTTAGTTTGAATCTTATACCAACTACTACACTACAGGCACTTGACAAGTCCATATTTGTGGTTGTGTTGCTTTGATTTGCCTAAAATCGCTCGGTCAATGTAAGGATTTTTAAACTCAAACCAATTGAAAATCTTTAAGTAATCTGAAATTAAAAGCAATTAGATGCAAAATGCAAAGAAAACAGGAGAGTAAAAAGAAAACCAAAATGCTACGGAAAGCTTTACGTGGAAATGCCTGCCACTCTCTGAAACAATAACATATTCCTACTGTCACATTCTATTACGCTGCTGTTGTGGTCCTGATAGAACAGTTAGCCATTAAATTATTAATGCCATTTACATTTTTAGTGCAGATGCTCATTTTCATGTAATAATTTATGAATAAGACTTCAGATATTTTATAATGTTAGCGTCTACCCTCTTTCCTGTTTATTATTGATTGGGAAAAGAGTCAGAATTTTAATGTTTATTTTTCCCTTCACCCCTCCCCCTCTACATTAGAGTGAAATAAAGTGCATTTACATTTTAAAGCATAACTTCATAATTTACATCCCTACATTTATTAAGGCTGACAAATGCGCATTTGGTCGGCTTTGTCTTTTCCATAATGCAGAGCTTACTCAATCTGTATGAATTACAATTTAGACAAAGAATGCAAGGGCCTTCTTTTTTATGCATTTTTTTCTGCTGGTGTTTCAGAAAGAAGTTGATCGTTTCTCATTTTGAAATGCGCTTTGCTGTGACATGAGCCATACCTGACAATGATCCAGGTTGGGAAAAATAATAGAGGCCATTTCCATGTAATGCAGCAGAAGTCACTGTAGCAACTTAGAATGTATCCAATGGCATTCAGTGCTCTAAGATGTCTCATAAGCATCACAAGGAATGGAGCTCCCTACACGTGTATTCTCCATTTCCACAATCATCAAAGAATGTAACCACTAAATGCTGAAGAGGTCATTTAATAATGAGTCAGTAATAACTAAAAAGGCCCTTCACTGCAAAAAAAAAAAAAAAAAAAATTCTTCAAGAATTATTTAATTATCCACTTAAGTGTCCAATTGTACTTGGGCTATTCCAATATGACCCCTGATCCAAGGCCAGTGCCACCATTAAGGAGAACTGGGCATTCATCTAGGGTGCAGATCATAAAGGGGGGGGGGGGGGGGAGAGACCAGCAGCACAGGTTAGCTACCAAACAGTTGGGTTACACTAGTAAGCTTGGCCAAGGACGCAAAATAACCAAGGCACTGGCACTCCCCCCTATCAGTAATTTTTTGATGGACATATGTTTTATGATATAGTGCTCATTAAGTTCACATCTCTTCACTCACTGATTATTTTGTTTGTTTATCTATTCACCCAGTTTATCAACTCAACTTTACAGGTTAATTATTTTTTACTGCCTATCCAGCTGAAAAGGCACTCCAGTTCATTACAACTCACACATTCACTCAGAACTGACTGAGTTACCAAATAATCTAACAAGCAGTGCTTTCCCTGACTGTAACAACATGGTTGTCCAGCCTAGCAAGCTCAAACACCACCTCTTTTACAACACAGACATTAGCAAGAAAACTCAAATAAAGACAAATACTTTACAAAATGAACAATGCTCTAATCGTTATTAAATTGTACAAGTTAATTTTGCACAATGCAATTTAATGACGAGTGCAGTGTCTTTTTAACTAATACTAACGTTTTGGATCACAGGAGTGCATTTCTTCTACATATCACTTAGCTGAAACATAAGAGTAGGAAACATTAACGTGAACACTCCAAGCTTTAATTTAAAAATGAGGTTTTAGGCATGAAAGCAAATGAGAAAGACGGTAAAATGTAAAATGTTGATACAGATTAACTGAAACAGGCAAAAACGCACTGCTGATGCTCTACCAGACAATACACCTGCCCCATTTGAGTCAGTACTGTACAATCAACATCCAGAATAAGCTCGTAAAAACGTGCCTCCTCAACACAGTCAGACAGTACAAAGCCTCAAACAATGGACTGTGATCCCCTTGGCTAAAGGACACAAAAGTAAAAACCTTGGCTGTACAAGACTGAAACTAAGAAATGTAGTTTTCCTAATGGTATGAATATCCTATGCATATTGAAGGAATGAGATATTCTTATGAAGAGTTAAGGGAGTCTTGGTAGTTAGCAAAGTGAAAGTGACCATTAGCTCATGAGATAAGGAAAAGCAGGAAACATACTTTTGTTTAAAGCTGCTGCTTAGCACCACACTGAATATCACTAGAATAAGCGAGCAGGCCCACACAACACGTGTGCTTTGCTATCACCCCAAAAAATGTTGACTGGTTTGTAGAATTCTTCTGCAACGCGGCACTTCTTTTAATGCTAGCAAAAAAAAAAAAAAAAAAAAAGCCAGACAGTAAGTCCAGGTTTATGGCTATTTTTATTCAATGAGATACATAAGCACAAGTTTAAAAAAAAAAAAAAAAAAAGTTAAGAATGTATGAAGTATCATATTTGGGGTTAGGATGCCAGAATTCATATGAAATTTTATTGACATTGAGAAGCAAAAGGTGCTCAATGTTTTATGTATATAACAATGACATAGCCTGAAGAATGTTGATAACTTATATAAAGACCTTAGTTGGAAAACACCATGAAAGTGGTCTCCTTGCCGATATTTTTAACCTATACGTTTGAATGTATTTTAATGAGCTCATACTTCTATTTCTTAATAAGTTCATATAGAAATGATTATCAGATGTACTGAATTGGACATGCATCCTAATAGTTTAATATTAAACTTCACTAATTTTCAGGCCACAGGGAAACATCTGTCTGAAAAAAAAACTTTAAACACATATTCGGATTGTGAAAACCTTACTTAAATTTACTTAAATTCAATATATTTTAGTTGCAAAGCACAGCATCGCAGAGTGTCACTTCGTTAATACACCAACTAAAAAAAGCAGAAAAAATAAACATAACGAAACTAGTACAGAATTGTTTTTAGGTGCTGGCATTTCCTAGTATTTAAAATTCAACAATTTTGTGCCATAAAAATAAACATGGCGACTAATTGTTTCAAGTTCAAGCTTGTTTGTACAAAAAAAATTGCTTTTTAATAAGCTGATCATAAGGAAACTTGATCTCAAGATTCATTCATAACAAGCATTTATGTACAGTAGAACCTCTGATCACGAACGTTTCTGAACACATACAAATCGGGTTACGATCAAAAAGTTTGCCAAAATTTTGCATCTGTTCACAACCATATGCTCTGATGGTGAACAAAAACACTGGCGGCCAGTTTCTCTACACACCAATGATTTCCCATTCTCCATTTCCCATTTTATTTTGTTTGCGTATACAGGGCCTAACAAAGCAGCTGATGTTGCAAAAGGAGTTACAATGTTAACCAAGCAGAGGCCTCAAGTGCTGGGAGAGCTGGAAAAACTGTTGCTAGTGTGGTCGAACGAGAAGCAACTTGCAGGGGATAGCGTAAGCGAGGCGATCATATGTGAGAAAGCCAGGAAGATTCATGGCGATTTCCTGAAAAAAAAAATCCTTCTTTGAGTGGCAAAGGTGAGGAATTTAAAGCCAGTAGAGGATGGTTCAAAAGTTTCGCAAGAGAAGTGGCATTTAATGTTTTTCCCTGTGCTTAAAAAAAAAAAAGTGTTTACAGCGAGCGGTTCGTAAGGGTCTAGCTCAAACTCTTACAATGTTAGTTTTCTCTGTTTAAGGTTTTCTCAGTGTTATTCAATGTTTTTACATTTAGTTTGCTATTACACTTATTACAATTACAATACCATTACATTCTATGGTATAATTAACTATTTTTGTGCTTAAAAAATATATATATTTACATACAGTTCATACGGTCTGGAATGGATTAATTGTATTTACATACAATCTTATGGGGAAATTACATTTGGGTTGCGACCAAATTGGGTCGCGTCCAGAGTTTTGGAACGAATTACGGTCGTAACCAGAGGTACACTGTATGTTAATTGAACAAATTTGACTTTTTCTAGTATTTACTGCGTGGCTGTTTTTGCACCTCCTAAAATGGGCAAATGTTCCATTACCTGATCATATTACATTTAACATTGCTGTTTAGTGATGTCAGATCAATACCTTTTATAACATTGAAAAAAGGGCCATATACAATAGTTGATTAGAAGAATAAAAGGCAAAAAAATAACACACAAAGACACATATTAACCACTCCATTTATAAACTGGCAGACAATAATACTGCTTTCATGGAAAAATGTTCAGACATTCTGAGAGCTATCCATGTTCAGACAGAGACTACTTGTCATATTCCCTTGTGCCAGTGGAAGAGAGAAAGAAAGAGAAAAATGAAGTCAGTTTAATCATACTATTGCAGGGTGCATACTTTGAATAGAAGACGCAGGGTTCAGCTGTAAAGCTAATCCTATTTTTAACTGAATTAAAGCTTACTCTGCTTATTTTGTTGAATGAAGCTATAGTAAACAGTTTGGCCTGTGCGATTTTTAAATCTATTTTTGCTACACTCACTTTTATTAGGTATGTCACGGAGTATAACAGGAATGCCAAAAGCAGAACATTTAGCCAACCTGATACATCACTTCCTATGGCATGATGACAGATAACTGTTTGATCCTGTCCAAACCATAACTGTGAACTTAGATATGGTGAACTTAGATATGGTGGTGTATTACTCAGAACAAACTGATGACTTTAAGTTTACAAAAAATTCTTTGGGACAACATTTTCCATAAAATATCCCTCCCTCCCTCCCTCCAGCATTTGCAGAACCCTCTTAAGCCTTTTTGAAGTCACAAGAGCATGTGTAAAAAGATAATATATTAGAATCAATATTTCTTCAGTTACAGTATAAGTAGATTAAATGAAAAGGATCTGAACATATGACATTTTAACTCTGAGTCCATTTCGATTTACTAGATCACATAGCTATTACTTACTACTGAATATTTGGAAATGCTAAAATCTTTTCGGGTCTTAAAAAAAAAAAAAAAAAAGTGATCACCTCTCTCATGTTCTCTCCTGCTATGAATGTTAAAATATAACAAGATTAGGGCCAGTGTTCATCCACAAAATACTGTCTTCAGCTTTGATAACAGATACTACTCACAAAAATGTAAAAAAAAACAAAACAAAAAAAAACACTTTTAAAAGTCATATGCGTTGTTAGAAAGCATCACAGGCACAAACGTATTACCACACATGGAATAAAAGTAAATTTTACAAAATTCAAGACTGCGGCATGGCAGCTCTCTACAAGCTTTAGTAGATGTCAACATAAAATAAATAACTGTTAACATCAAAATAAGTGCAGATGCTCCAGTTGTGGGAAGCATATTGCTGTTCAACGCAGCTCTAACATGGCCAAAAACACAGCAATACTTTCCAGCATAGATGCCAGCCACCCGACATAATCTGTGCTTAAGTAACTTTCACTGATCCTTGTTAACATTCTTCAGCTGATAACCACTTTAAGTCAGCATGTAATGTTAAATAATTATGGGGAAAAGTGCTTTCTGTAGTGTAGTTACAAATGCACCATGGGATTCCCCAGATTTAAACAAATAACATTCACTGCAGGGGAGCCGGCAGATGAATTAACATCTAATAACTTACTGCGAAGCGAGATAAAGAACATTCCCTATGTGTCAATTAGGGGTAATTTTTTCAGATTTCCAGGATTCTAAAAATAAAAATGACGAGGCAAGCCAAAGATTTAATAGAAATGAATGAGTTTTCAAGTGCTTTCACTAACGCGTTGTGCCCTGACAATGCAAACTTTGGCAAAGAGAAGATAGCCACCTGAATCACATCGCTTCTTCCAAAATGCATCTCTGAGGTTAATAAACAAACCTGACCCTAGTAATAATGGTAAATACTATTTAAAAAAAGTGTAAGTGGTAACTGTGTGAGCAGATAAAGCAGGAGAGTAAAACTGTAATTACTAGCTCTGATGGCCATGTTGTTGATACTCCATTTAAAGAAATTAGGCTTTTATTAGAAATTAATATTAAATGACTGACTGATGAATACATTTCACTTTATTTAAGGGCCACAGTGTTAATCATGCAAAGAGGCACTTAACATGGGCAGACCATTAAAAAGAAAAGGGTCTCTTCATCACACAGTTGCCAAGCTCAAAATGCTTATCCTGACAATCAGTTAATATAGTGCCCACCCAAACAATTCGGTAATCACTAACAGAAGCATTTCCTTCTAATTTCATAATCCTGTTGTCCTATTGTCTCATTTCAAACAGTCCCTAAATCAGAAATTAATTTCTAGCTTCTACAGGAGCAGTTTGTTTAATCGCACGTGTTTTTGCAATCACAATCTGTTATAAAAATCCTATAATCTGTTCCTAATGTTTTCAAAAATAATGAACAAAAGCGTCTGCTTTTCCATTACCAGGTGTTTTTAAAGCTATCATCTAAAAATGAAATCAGAGAGGTGATTCACTGAATTAACTAGTTATCTGTATAACGTGACATTTGCATCTTTTGGCTGCTCAGTAATAACTATCTGCTGTAAAAATGGTTTGAAATAATTACAATTAATTCAATGAATTTTAAACATAATATATGACCTATATTCACAGGAGCACAACTCATCCTCCTCATCATCAACATCCATCTCTAGTTAAAATAGCCAAAATTAAATAAAGAGCATAAGTTAAATTTTGAACAGGACATTGATTAGGAAAAGATAAAGCAATCACAGGTGGGTCCCAAGAATGAGCCCATGACATTTGGTGATCAAACAATCAATGCAGACAGGTAAATAGATCAAAAAATGGTACTTTATTTGACCAAAGGGGAAATGTTAGCTTTATACAGAAATTCAATAAATAAATATCTACCTTAATAAAAGGATAAGAGTCTCTGTGTCAATCCACTTGCTATATCTCTGTCATTCCAACAGATGGTACATCACAAACATGTGTTGTAATAAAATGCAAAGGTCTAACTTGATTACTTAGATTTCAAACCTCCTTATACAGGTAACACAGCTAGTAAATATAATAAATAGATGAAAAAAGAGCTGTCACAGTGATGCATTATAAAGGTGTACTACCATTGGGATAAAGAAGCCCCCATGTTTCTTGACACATTTCTGCCGAATAATTTGTTGGCTAAAAGTGCTCAATGCTGGTGAGTCAGAGAGAGGATTGCAGCATTACTCATAATGGCTGTCAGTTTTGTCTTTATTCTCTTCTCCTTTACTACCTCCAGAGCATGTTCTATTACCAAACCCTGTCTTCTTAATCAGGTTGCTGACTTGGTAGGACTCTTGTGGTGATATTAAAGGTCCAGCACAACACAGCGTACAAAATCACACTGGCTATCACAGAGATGTTGAACATGTAAAGGATGTCACTAACCACACTGAAGGAGCTTTTATTATAATTGCAAATACTGTATATACAACTCTATATAGCCTGTACTCGCCGAAGAGCACTACACAAGGTGAACTTGAAATTAATTGAAATTGAACTCAGGAAAACATGAGATATCTTCAAGCAAATTCAAACAGGGGTCAGACAATCTAAGATTAATTAAAGCATTTATATATAAACTAATAAGGGAATATGTATATAAGAATTAGTTGTATTAAATAGAGCATTAAATAAATGTTTGCTTTTTCATGCGTCCACTGTGCAAAAAAATTATTACTGTATAAACAGTTTGCAATAAAAAAAGAGGTAGAAAGGCAAACTTTCAGATCAGCAATTTTAAAACTCAATGGAGAGAGAAAAAAAAAAGATGGTGTGAGAGCACAAAAGGCATCATTCATACAATTGACAGAAAAATGCATATGATATTTTGGCCAAATTGCAGAGAGTTAAGTTGTTTAATTTTGATTAAGATATAGTTTAAAGCAGTATAGATTAAATAAAAAAGACCTAACATTACATACTGTATGTCTAGCAGTACTGCTCAGCAACTTAAGTGCACTATCCTCTAACAAAGACAGGCAAGATTTCTACTTGTCACCAGGCTACCCATTTGTTACAGGTTACATTTACTGCTAGCTAGTTAACTTCCCTACTTTAAAGGAAAATAACCTTAAGACTACACTTTGTCCTGTGCCGAATACAGCAACTAGAGGAGGCAAAGATTTCAAACAACTAAGCTATCAGAAACCTGGAAATAAACTCTTTACAAAAGGTATCAACCTGAAATTAGTACTCATTCTCAAAGCATAATGCAAAAAAAAAAAAAAAAAAAAACAGTCATGACAACACTTCACTTCTGAGCTGAACTCTGTGCCCTTCTTTCCGTTTGCACTGTGCTGCAGTCTTTCCATAATCACAGAAGTAGTTTCACTACCAAATCAATTAGCCTGTGGGTAAAACCACAAAGGCATCCCAGAGTAACGTATACAAAGGCATCCATCTCGAAAGTCAAAAGACAACGTACTTGCTGACTTGCTTGCATCCAGGGAAATCTTCCTCATTAGGCAGAGGTCAACAAAGCAATTAACACCAATATGTGGTTACAAGGATATCAGGGTATCATATAGCTGCTTGGTGCACACAATACCCCCAAAAAAGCTTAAGAGTGTTGACTGGAAACGAAGAATTGTCAAAGTAGTAAATAATTTGAACTTATATGATCCCTTTACTAGTAACCTAAAATAAACTATGAAGAAAAGCAATATTCATCACAAGATGATAAAATGAAGATGTTAAACATAGGGGTTCGGAATGGTCTTGGACTAGATTTTCTAGCCCATCTGTTTTAAAGTATTATTAGCAGATTTCACCTTAAGAGTGCAAATTAAATCATCCAATAGTCTGTAGTTTCTTACCCAAACAATTCCTACATGTTGTGACATAAAATTACACATAAGTGAGAATTGCCAGTCAATCAAACGATTGTCAGAAACTGTGCAGATACCACTGTTGCCTATCATCAGCCTCAAGTACAAATGCAAACATTGTTTAATTTACTGTTTTTGGTTTCTTTTAACTTATTTTGTTTCAAGGAAAATGGAGCTTGGGGATCTCATTTGGATCCTGCAATGCACTTAATGCTTGGCGCAATGCCACCTTACACTGAAAGGGTTAGAGAAAGTGAATGAATGGGTGGATGGATGCAATGAGTTAACTACGTGGAAGATCTTGAACAACACTTTCAATGTTAGGAAAGCCTGTCTGAAATTAGTCAAATTGTGAAATTTCTCTTGAAGGAATGAGCCATGAATAGCACAATCCACTTCCCTGTATTCATAGTGGTATACCTCCCCAACATGTATTCTTCCAGAAACAACATGCACTACCTGGGTACTACTGACATTTTGGATACATTTGCTCAAAAAAAAAAAAACGATAAAATATTCAGGTAACATTTCCCACCATTTCAAATAATAAATATCAACTGCACAGCACTGCCTTCACAACAAGGGTTGTTGGGGAAGAAGGAAAAGGCAATATCACCTGAACAGCAGAAGCACAATTGACGTTTAAATATTTAAACTATGGGCGCATCCTGTCAATCAAAAGTGATCAGGGTTATTCATTTACATCATAATCCAAGTCTAATTGCTTCTTCCACTAATCAACCCGCCCTGTGTAATTTTCTCTTTGCAAGTTAAATTGGCAGCGGAGAGTCAATGCTGGAAATTGGTGTCTCTGTCTTTTCTCCAGTCTTGCTGGGAAAGCAAAAGAAAAGCCCTCTCTCCAAAAGCTACATTTGGTGTCTCCACACTAGATCGCCCCCCCCCCACCCCCACCCCCCCGACACCCCTCCCATTCTCTCACTGAACTGTCAACTGTCAAGAAAATTTGGAGAGGACTACTCCTGCACTTAGACTTTAAATCAAGTGGCACTAATTACAGAGTTAACAATACGGTACGGCTTTGTAATTCTGTGTAGTTTTGCATCCAAGTATATAAAAAAGTAAGTACACTGTAATTAAAACCTTGTTGCATTTTCGTCCGTATTTTTTTTAAAGCTTAAACATATAATGACACAGTCTACCATAAAGAAACAACTCTAAAATTACAGTGCACTTACCCCTCTGTTTATGTACATGTAATGGTATAAAAATTTCCATGCAGGTACAAATCACACACATTCTAATTATTACAAGTACATTTTTTTTCAAGCACAATGCACTTTATCCCTTATTCTTTTTTTAACTCTGACTTTTCCATAACCTCAAAATAAGTCGCAAATACCCTGGCATGGCATGGCAAGCAAACTAACTGTGTAAATGGATTGAAAAAAGACAAACTGTACCCCCCCCCCCCCCCCCCCAACATGATAACTGCTAGAAAAAAATGTCAAATCTAACTAACTGAAAATAAGGTTTTTGGAATTTATAAATAAAAATACATAACAGAATAAAAAAATAATGCATTCTTTACAGAAAGCATGATACAGTATTACAAATTACCCACTATAACAAATCATCCAAATGCAATAGAGAAAAAGAAAAAAAAAATCAAATAAAATGAGTAAGCTTAAACACAATTAAAAATTTCACCAAGAGTAAGCTATAATGAATCCTTTGAGAGAAAAAAAGGTTATTTCAGTAAGTACAGAATTTAAAAAAATAGACTGAAATACAAATGTATTTAAAAGTGAAATATTAGCCCCAGGGGCACAATATTTAAACTAGAAAGAGTGACATGAATTGTAAAAAAAAAAAAAAAAAAAAAAAAAATCAACTTGATTATCTGAAAAAATATCCCAAAAAAGATTTTTTTTATTTATATTCATATCAAAAAAAGGTAGTATTTAAACTTCTATTAAGATAAATTATTTGTGGAACATATTTTATACATTTTACAGAGAAATAAGCTACAGTTACAGTTACTTCGCATCCAAGAGTGAACATACAAGGAAGAAAACTACTAACAAATAGTTCTAGCTTTGAAATAATTACCTTTACAGTTCTTCAAAAGAACAAATAAAAAGTGTGAAAAGGAGTACCCATAGTCAGGAGAAGCTTAACATGTCAACATGAGCAAGAGTACAAGTAACATGCAAGCTGTCTTCAAGACAGGGGGGTACACTGAAATGTTGTTAACAATAATTAACTTGACAGGCTACCCTGGCTTTTTTATTGTTCTGTTACAGTAGATCCTTCAATATTCTTTGCAAAGAACAGTCTACCTTTTGCTACAAACACAACCCTTAATTCTATCAAAAGTCACACATTTATCTCCAAAAGAGTATGCAAGAATATGCCTATCTTCTTAAGGGGGTCAACTCATGAAAATCCCAAATACAACATACTGAGAGAAACTTTCTTCTGTCGCTGTGCTTAATACTGTATTAAGTTTGTGATAAAGTGTGTCACAGCTGGGTGGATAGATCATGAGTCACTCTGAAAAATCTCTCAAGTTTATAGGTTTTGACTTATCTGACACATGTAATTGGACGTTACCAGCGGCATCAAACATTTTCTTCCAATGTTTTAATGTCCCAGTACTGTCCAGGTCACAGAAACTTGGCATCAGCAAAAACCTAAGAAAAGAAGCTCTAGCAGCACTGCTCCACTTTTGCCCTTTTCTGTCACTATTCCTTCACATTCTTTTACAACTGGCTTGTGCAAGGTGCCAGGGCAGCCTGGCAGCATTTTCTGCTGAGTCTAAACATTTCCCTTCCTTAATATGGAGATATGCTCTGCTCCGATTGCAGAGATATGCCAATGATTTTTAAATTATTGACATGTTTCAGCTACATCTAAAATGTGAAGGTTTCATAGCATAATCAACACCCACTGCAGGGTGAAGAAATTATATGAAAAATCAAACTATGAAAGAAAATATACAGAGAAATATACTCATATCCACTATTTAAAACAACAAACCCATACCAATTGTATAGTAATCTTAGAAAACAATGAATATAAACTCATTCTACACTTCTTTAAATAATAAAAATCCTATTACATGCACTTTCAAGGAGTATTAAGACCAGCATTCAAAAGACAAATAACAGGAACAACAATGAGTAGTTCAAAACCCAAACATCCATTTTCTGAAATAGCTTTCCTAATTCAAGGCCAGGAAAAAGAAGGGGGGGAAGGAATCGGCAACAAGTATGAAGCAGGAGCCAACACTAGACATGATGCCAACGCAGCATGAAATACACTAGAGAACATGCACCTTAAATTACTTGCACCAGTCAATTGGAAATCATTAATAGTCCCACGGGACCAAACATGCATCTCAAACAAAAATATGCTCCTGTAAGAAAACACATTAAAAACCCTTGTAGTGAAAAGTATCAAAATTCTGTGCAATAAAGGCTACAATCAGAGGGGCATCTCCAATTTCTCTAGCCCATACACTTTAATCTGCCAGGGTTTCAGGGAGAGATCAAAAGAAACTGAACACAAGACTTGATGCCAAGAGAAAATAAAAAGTTAAAATTGCTGTTATCAATTCAGGAGCTCAGCAGCATGTGGTAACATAAGTTTAATAATTCATTTGTACATTGCAATAAGCACTAGTACAGAAGAAAAAGACAGACACACATACAAGACCACTGTAGCTACTTGGCTCCATGCATTTCAATGTTTTTGTCTGCTATGATATCCTTGTCATTTTGACTATTGCATCAATGTATGACATAACAGCAGCAAATAGAGTGTAAATAAGCATCGTGATCTATGAATACACTACGTGTAAAAACTCCACAGCTATTCTAGCGTGGCGTGTTTGCATTTCCATTTAGACATTAATACTTACTTTAGCTAATGGTCTAGACATGCAGTCAGAAGGTGAATGTTGTGCAGCTGTGTTCATAGTTCTACTGGTGTCAGTAGGTGTAATTGTGGATTTGAGTGTTTTAAGCACTGAAAAATAAATCTCCTGTGGCTCTTCATTATCAACTCTCTGAACAGCAGGTCTTTTCGCCTCTTTTTGACAGGTTGTGGCACATTGTTTACTTAGAATGCATATATTGCAATTAATATTTTCTTGAACACAGCTGCCAAATCTTTCCACTTTACATGGACTCCTACACTATCGTTGTAAGTGAATACAAGATAGTAGACACAGCAACTGCAAAAACTTATAGTACACATTTTACCACTAATGCCAATGTATAAGCTGATGTTACAGAAAGGTTTTTCCCTTGCAGCAGGTTATGTTGATTTTTAACACATGCAAATCTGCTCTGTCCACATGCAAAAAAACATTTAATAGTAATAGTAATTTTTTTTTGGAGACCGACTGTAGACTGATCATTATTACCTGATTGCACTCTCTCAGGTAAGGTCCACAAGAGCACCATCGCTCTTTATGGTTCAAAATATACCACCCCTACTTTGAGCACTGCCTTCATGAGTTGATGGATTGGTTTAGAATTGTGACATTCAGCGAGTCTAATTTTCCCTGCAACATTTTTAGTAAAATTCACTCATGGTAGTCTCCAAATGTTTATATACATCTGTTCCATTTGCTCCATTGCTTTATCTATTTTATATTCTCAATGAACATCTCTAGTTAAGCTACTAGTCTGCCTGAGACAGCCATGGCCTTTTCCCCTAGAAGAAGAGGATTCTTCCCATGTCATCATGGTGTTATCATTCCATGAGAATCAAAGAGACCAGAAAAATAAAATCTTCATTAAATTACTATTTCTTTATTATGAATTGTTATTTGGTTGGATACATCAATCTACATCTTTAAAGTAAACAGTGGAGCAGCATTTAAACATCACAATTTCATTTTTCTTGCAATCCTTGCTTTTAGCAATACATTGTATTATAAATGTGCCATTAATATATCCATGACTATTCTTTCATTCATCTTTTTTTTGCATAGAGCATAAAAAAGCAGGGTAGCTACACAAAGCATATTAAAGTATGGCAAATTATATTTATAACTCAATTCAAATGCTAAATTAAAAAGAAGAAAAACTGACAAACATTTAGCTTTTAAAAAGATGCATATTTTCTAATGACAGCAGCTCTGTTATTTTCTGTTTAATTAGTGCAACTATGACACAACTCTAGTTTAATGGTAGTCAATCTGATAGACATCTATTTACACAGTGTGGCCTAGTGCCTCAGGAGTTAAAACTATACTATAAATTATAAAGCTATAGGTTTAACCCTAAACCCTGGCTTATTCTATGGAATGCTGAGCAAATCACTTCACATCTATCTACAACTTAAATTAATAGCAAGACAAAAATGGATACTTTTCTAATTATCAAAGTCATGGTACAAAACTGCCTGAAAATGTCTATGTGTTTATTTAAAAAAACAAGTAATATAAGGCTTTCACACTTGCTCAGAATGCTGCACCATGCTAAAATAATGTCATGTGGCACACAAACTCTGCCATCTTCTTTAACGTCCCTGTCTGTATCAGGAACAGTATGTGCAAAGTTAATATATTTATATATACTGTCTAGCTTTCATTGCAGTGCTCTTAGTTTAGAATTTAGTTTGGTGTAGTTAGAGACTTCGTGCCAGCAAAGCAGCGGGTCCAGATGGAGTATCGCCACGACTGCTGAAGGTCTGTGCATCGGAGCTGGGGGGGGTCCTCTACAGCGCATCTTCAACCTGAGCCTGGAACAGGGGAGAGTCCAGAGGCTTTGGAAAACATCTTGCATCACCCCAGTCCCAAAGGTATCACGTCCTAGTGAGCTGAATGACTTCCGGCCTGTTGCTCTGACATTACATGTGATGAAGACCATGGAGAGGCTGCTGCTTCACCACCTGAGGCCACAGGTTCAACACACCCTTGACCCTCTGCAGTATGCATATCAGGAGAAGGTGGGAGCGGAGGATGCCATCATCTATATGCTACATCGATCCCTCTCCCACTTGGACAGAGGCAGTGGTGCTGTAAGAATTATGTTTCTAGACTTCTCTAGCGCCTTCAACACAATCCAACCTCTGCTCCTTAGTGACAAGCTGACAGAGATGGGAGTAGATTCATACCTGGTGGCATGGATCGTGGACTATCTTAAAGACAGACCTCAGTATGTGTGTCTTGGGAACTGCACGTCTGACATTGTGGTCAGCAACACAGGAGAACCACAGGGGACTGTACTTTCTCCGGTCCTGTTCAGCCTATATACATCGGCCTTCCAATACAACTCGGGGTCCTGCCACGTGCAAAAGTTCGCTGACGACACTGCTATCGTGGGCTGCATCAGGAGTGGGCAGGAGGAGGAGTATAGGGACCTAATCAAGGACTTTGTTAAATGGTGCGACTCAAACCACCTACACCTGAACACCAGCAAAACCAAGGAGCTGGTGGTGGATTTTAGGAGGCCCAGACCCCTCATGGACCCCGTGATCATCAGAGGTGACTATGTGCAGATGGTGCAGACCTATAAATACCTAGGAGTGCAGCTGGATGATAAATTAGACTGGACTGCCAATACTGATGCTCTGTGTAAGAAAGGACAGAGCCGACTATACTTCCTTAGAAGGCTGGCGTCCTTCAACATCTGCAATAAGATGCTGCAGATGTTCTATCAGACGGTTGTGGCGAGCGCCCTCTTCTACACGGTGGTGTGCTGGGGAGGCAGCATTAAGAAGGACGCCTCATGCCTGGACAAACTGGTGAGGAAGGCAGGCTCTATTGTTGGCATGGAGCTGGACAGCTTGACATCTGTGGCAGAGCGACGGGCGCTCAGCAGGCTCCTATCAATTATGGAGAATCCACTGCATCCACTAAACAGTGTCATCTCCAGACAGAAGAGCAGCTTCAGCGACAGACTGCTGTCAATGTCCTGCTCCACTGACAGACTGAGGAGATCGTTCCTCCCCTAAACTATGCGACTCTTCAATTCCACCTGTGGGGGTAAACGTTAACATTATACAAAGTTATTGTCTGTTTTTACCTGCATTGTTATCAATCTTTAATTTAATATTGTTTTTTGTATCAGTATGCTGCTGCTGGAGTATGTGAATTTCCCCTTGGGATTAATAAAGTATCTATTTATCTATCTAGTTGCTTTAGCAGGTACTCTGAGAGACTGATTTCTAAGAAATAGAAAATAAATAGTACTAGCACACCAGAGCACTTGTGCTAGAAAGTCAGGAAATCACTAACATTTATCAGAGGTACAGAATATTTGGTTATTTGTTTGAGGTCACATAATCAACCAGATACTAGAGAAATTACAACTATGACTTGATGGTTTCAAGGCCAGCTCATTAGACAGTTTACTGGACTAATAAAAGTGGGTATATGACTGGTCTGTGAATGGCTATTATGCCAATGCTTACAATCTGTTATTGAAAGTTTTAATTTTTCTTTGCACAAATCAATTTTTTATAATTCACATTTGAGCTCTGATAGTCACCTGATATTTAATTTTTCAAATGATAAACTAATTTCTTTAGCACACTGAAAATGTATCAGCAAAAAGAAACAAATATATTGTAAAAATGTCTTTGCTTTTCAAGTTTTTGTTCAGTACAGACAGTCTCCCATACTAAAAGTGTATCCTGACAGAAAGACATTTTAAAAGAAAATCAAGTAAAGAAAAATTATTCTATATTCCACTGGGAGATAAATATTTCTTCACAGCTTAAATTACAAGAAATGCATAAATGATTCACTCATGTCCTCATAGAAGAAACTAGATATTCTAAAAACGAATGTGAAACCGACTCATTGTGAACCAATTTCTTGAACAAGTCCCTGCAAACCACAGTGTCTAATAAGAACAACAACAACAGCTGGCTCTGCCTTTTTGTGACCTGAAAACGCAGAGCCACACTTTATCCAAAATGGGGTTACCAGGCTTCAGATGCACATAAAATAATGGTGACCTTGTATAGGCAAATTGAGAAATAACCTGTAAACTGTAGCTACCATCCTGGCAGTTAAGCAGGCAATTGTGCTTTTAGTGCCAGAGTGCTTATGTAGGTAGTGCAATTGCCGATACCGGTTGATTTAGCACAGCTGCTTTGCAAAAGCAAGTCTAGGAGACTGGAGCCACCTATCGACCATAACAAAATGACTTCTCCCTACATGCTAGATACTGTAGGCACACTACTGCCCATTTAAACACTCAATCTCTGCACACTCAAATGTATAGCGTGCACTCTACATCTTTCACTTTACCACAACCTAAAACTATCAGCAGTGGGAAAAACAGACAAATCATTTAAGTATGCGCAAATAAAACACTTAGAAAAATGTGTTATGTGAAAAACTTCAATCAGGACAAAAATCAATTCACCTTTGTAGTATTGCTTTCATACACTGGGCCACAGCAAGGATATGAACATTAGTGACAAGCAAAGAAAAAACTTTTATTAACAATGAGCAGTTAATGCTAAATAAAAAAGTTAAAAACCAATAAAAAAAAAAAAAAACTCCATAGCTTGTCAGAGGAATGGTAAAATAAAAAAGAAAAGAAAGGCAATGAAAAGGACAAATATATAGGGAATTCTACGGTTTGAAAACACAGAAAGAGTGCCTTGTCAACCTATAAGCAAATGGTGTCACATCAGATAAATGTAAAGTAAAAGGAGAACAGAAAGGGTTACGATCAGATGAATATAAAGGTGTACTGCATTGTAGTGACTTTAATATCAACACAAACAGGTCTACAGTGAACATTAAAAATTACTTTTCTAGATAAAACCCCAATTACAAACTGAAAGTGTGGCCCCTGGAAAGTCACTTAATCAGTCTAAGGTAATACAAAATTTTCTATAAAAATGAACAACTAATTATACCAAAATAATTGCTAAAGAGAAAGATATCACAAAGTACTAAATCAATCAGTTCATAAAAGAAAAAACAAATATACTATTAATTGTAATCAGGATGTAGGTGATGGTTTCTTTTATTCAAAGCCCAAGGAAATAACAGGAACAGCAAATGAAAGGGGATTAAACTCCGCAACCAAATAGTGCTTCTGGATTAAATTCTTGACAGTTCCTTAAATCAACCAATATGATTTGATCATACTTTTAACAGAAAGCTTTACTTTTTTAAATAACTCATGATAGTCTCAAAAAAATATTAAAAATCAGGTCCAAACACTGTTAAATTACATAGGCAGTAGGTCAACAACCTGGCGGACTGTAGTCAAGGGCACCTAGTTGGACTACTTCTGGTGCTATTCCCACACTGAAAATAATCTGACAGGGAGATTTATGGTTCTTAAAAAATATAAGCCTAGACTAATGGTCTACGCATAGATCCAAGGACAGTTTTAGCTGGATCATTTTAAGTTCCACCACTTGCACATTTCTATAAACAGCATGGCTCTAAAGTGTAGTTACAGATGTGAAATTTAACATAATAATTAGTACTCATCACCCACACCTTGTCAGACATTGGCTGCTTTTAGCATGTAAATAAATGTTCTTCCAGAAATTACAACTCTTGTTCCATTGTCTGAACCTGCTTTCCATTACAGAGACATGGTCAGTTGGAGCCTATCCCAGTTTTATCCAGCTGTGGATGAGATGTCAGTCCACCACAGCGCACAGATATGTTCACTCTTAAGAGTAATTTTATAGAGACATGGTCAGTTGGAGCCTATCCCAGTTTTATCCAGCTGTGGATGAGATGTCAGTCCACCACAGCGCACAGATATGTTCACTCTTAAGAGTAATTTTATAGTAATCAGTGAACCAATGAAGAACAAAGAACATAATAAATTTGACAAACGGACATTCAGTAAATCAAGCTTGTTTGATTAGACAATATCTGCATTTCATCCAGATATTTTTAAAAGTTGTCAGGGTTTCTTGTTTAGCTATGTGACTCAGAAGTTTACTCCAGATTCCCAAAATCCTTTTTAATAAGAAGTGCTTCCTGGCTTCAGCCTTAAACACACCTACCTTTAACCATTTAAAATCATGGCCATTTGTGGCCATTTTCTGATGCTTTGATTTAACTGGCCATAACTTCATCATACTTCCCTCAATATTGATGTTCTACCCTTCCAACTAAAGGTCAGGCATTTCTGGAGAATTAGTTATGTTGTACACATATGTTACGTCAGAATAAGTTGAAAAATTCAGCAATGCTTTTACCAAAAATTGCACTTTAAATGTAATTATTATTTCCATTGGTGTTAGTATAAGCTTCCAAACACTATCAGTGAATATATCGGGTACACCCAGATAAAAATTATTATTAAATATCTACAAATACTATGTCTAATTTTACTGTTTTGAAGGGCTGATCTTACTCGGTAACATACAGTAAATACAGTAAAAAATAATTATACAAATACAAAATAAAAAATCTGAAATAGAGAAAATGGTAAACATAGAACATGGAATGTGGTGTCATATGAAAGCTGAAACCCCTCTCATTTAGTAGATAAAGTAATAGTCCGTGCATTCAGTTCTACGCAATTGAATGACATTCAGAAAAGCCCCTGGGGAATGGGACAGTTGTTGCATTGATCCAGCAATTTGGCCATCTTTGAGGGCAGAAAGAAAAACATTGCAGCATGGAATCTGGGTATGCAATAAAGGATTTTAATAGCGAAACGCTGTACTTTAATTATAGCAGTGAGTAAATGAATGATTTCATGCATTTTTTTTTAAATCTCGATTTATTGTTTGATCCTGCTGGCAGGTTTAAAACAATGGGACTAAGTTTAAAAGGTTAATTTTCACAGGTGGAGTATATTTACTTTTACTGCAGTACAGTACACAATTCACCCCTTAATCAAAAGAATTCTGCTAAAAACTAGAATATACAAAAAAAGAATTTAAAATACTGAGAGCATCAAAACTCCACACAAGTAATGAATGGGCAAGGAATTAAACCCAAATTACTGAAGTTGCAAGATAGCAAAACATAGTAAAACTCAGTCCCGTCAGTTAACAATCATTACAAAAATGCATAATCATGACAACAATAAAAGGACACATATAAGGTGTATAATTAACTAATAAAGAGGGCATTTAAAAGTGCAACAAGGCTGCAGTGAAAAGCTGCAATCACTGTAACCTTAAAGGACTGAGAATACACGTAGCTTAAAAGACAAGCACCATACTACACAAGGAATGAGCGTGAACACTAGAAATGGTAGAAACAGCGTTCATTTTCTTTTATTCGGTCAAAGCAAATATACCTAATGACAAAAAGATATTGGGACCAAAAAACAAGTTGCACACATTAATATAAGAATTTAAAGTGTCCTTGGGACAAAGTCATTAGGGGACTTCATGCAGCAGCATTTTGGGATAACAAATAAAAGCATGTGCCAGTACTGTTGGTTTCTCACAAGTAAAAGTTGTCTCTTTAGGTTTTTCCTTGCTGTCACCTACATGATAATGACCTCAGATGGCAGTAAATCAGGCAGACCTGGGTGCACCAGATGGCCTTCATTCAGTTTTTAATTTTGGATGCTGAATCTTCTTTTCTTTGTGAATACTTTGAAGACGATGCCCTCGCTGCAGTCTCAAAACCTACGCCAAGGAGAAGCATAGCACAACAGACGGGCGCCAAGTTTTGTGCAGATGATGTCTGATTCAATATAAGTGACTGGATATGAGGCTGCTTTGTTGTGCCATGGTCTTAGGAGAAAACAGGCTTAAAAGTGAAGTGTAGGATAGAGCAATTACCCTGCAGATATGCCAGAATATGTTGCATGTTGATCAGACATACTGTATATGCAACAACTTCAATGTACTACACACACAAGACAATACACTTGAACTTGCCATATTCTGTAGGCTAACAGTGCAAGTAAACCCTACTAAAAACTGAACATGTGACAGATATGAGGGTGGTGGGTACTGCACTACCACCACAGATGCACGCCTTAACAAACATTTCAAAACGAATGTCCACAATCATGCATTCTGCCTGTATAGAATTCGCCTTTAAAATAAAACAAGGCTATGGAAAACCAAATCTACGTCCAAACCGAGACTAATGGACACCAAACTGCTCATTTCTTGGGCTGTTAAATGTAAATTGATTTTGGGATGCTTACACACCTAAACCAATGCCAAATAAAACATAACCAAAAACAGTGCACAGCACTCCATGAATTAAACTTGATTAATGCTTATTTATTGAGTTAATGGTGTTTCAATTAAAGTTAATTTTATGTAGTGCATTTTAAAGCACGCATATCACAAAACACTTTACAAAGGACACTCTGCATATCAGCCGATTACATTACAAGACCGTGAGAAATGATAAAATAAGTAAACTGAATGCACTCATCCATCCATTCTTCTAAATTCATCTGGTAAGAGGGAATGTAAGTGCATGAATGAGTGGGCTTTCTGATGGACTGGCACCCATGTAGTAGAAGATAAATCAACTAAAAATACTGAAATATATACCCACAGAGATCTACCCTCTTTCTATTTATCTTCTATTTGTTCATTAGAGTTGAGTCTATGGTATGCTTAAAATGAAACGGACATTAAGAGGTAAACTGCCCAATATAACTACATAACTATATATTAAACAGACAGATCCTGTGTCTGTCTTCAACAAGTTGACAAGAGAAACATTTCTACATACAGTGCATCTGGAAAGTATTCACAGCGCATCACTTTTTCCACATTTTGTTATGTTACAGCCTTATTCCATAATGGATTAAATTAATTTTTTTCCTCAGAATTCTACACACAACACCCCATAATGACAACGTGAAAAAAGTTTACTTGAGGTTTTTGCAAATTTATTAAAAATAAAAAAACTGAGAAATCACATGTACATAAGTATTCACAGCCTTTGCTCAATACTTTGTCGATGCATCTTTGGCAGCAATTACAGCCTCAAGTCTTTTTGAACATGATGCCACAAGCTTGGCACACCTATCCTTGGCCAGTATCGCCCATTCCTCTTTGCAGCACCTCTCAAGCTCCATCAGGTTGGATGGGAAGCGTCGGTGCACAGCCATTTTAAGATCTCTCCAGAGATGTTCAATTGGATTCAAGTCTGGGCTCTGGCTGGGCCACTCAAGGACATTCACAGAGTTGTCCTGAAGCCACTCCTTTGATATCTTGGCTGTATGCTTAGGGTCGTCGTCCTGCTGAAAGATGAACTGTCGCCCCAGTCTGAGGTCAAGAGCGCTCTGGAGCAGGTTTTCATCCAGGATGTCTCTGTACATTGCTACAGTCATCTTTCCCTTTATCCTGACTAGTCTCCCAGTCCCTGCCGCTGAAAACATCCCCAACTGCATGATGCTGCCACCACCATGTTTCACTGTAGGGATGGTATTGTCCTGGTGATGAGCGGTGCCTGGTTTCCTCCAAACGTGACGTCTGGCATTCACACCAAAGAGTTCAATCTTTGTCTCATCAGACCAGAGAATTTTCTTTCTCATGGTCTGAGAGTCCTTCAGGTGCCTTTTGGCAAACTCCAGGCGGGCTGCCATGTGCCTTTTACTAAGGAGTGGCTTCTGTCTGGCCACTCTATCATACAGGCCTGATTGGTGGATTGCTGCAGAGATGGTTGTCCTTCTGGAAGGTTCTCCTCTCTCCACAGAGGACCTCTGGAGCTCTGACAGAGTGATCATCGGGTTCTTGGTCACCTCCCTGACTAAGGCCCTTCTCTCCCAATCGCTCAGTTTAGATGGCCGGCCAGCTCTAGGAAGAGTCCTGGTGGTTTCAAACTTCTTCCACTTACGGATGATGGAGGCCACTGTGCTCATTGGGACCTTCAAAGTAGCAGAAATTTTTCTGGAACCTTCCCCAGATTTGTGACTCGAGACAATCCAGTCTCGGAGGTCTACAGACAATACCTTTGACTTCATGCTTGGTTTGTGCTCTGACATGAACTGTCAACTGTGGGACCTTATATAGACAGGTGTGTGCCTTTCCAAATCATGTCCAGTCAACTGAATTTACCACAGGTGGACTCCAATTAAGCTGCAGAAACATCTCAATGATGATCAGGGGAAACAGGATGCACCTGAGCTCAATTTTGAGCTTCATGGCAAAGGCTGTGAATACTTATGTACATGTGCTTTCTCAGTTTTTTTATTTTTAATAAATTTGCAAAAACCTCAAGTAAACTTTTTTCACGTTGTCATTATGGGGTGTTGTGTGTAGAATTCTGAGGAAAAAAATGAATTTAATTCATTTTGGAATAAGGCTGTAACATAACAAAATGTGGAAAAAGTGATGCGCTGTGAATACTTTCCAGATGCACTGTATGTATATGGTACACACTGTGTGTGTGTGTTTGATATATTTAACAGTCTAAGATGCATCTTAAACACAAGAAACATTAAATTCCAAATGAATTAAAAGAAAGTTAACACATAATAACAAACTCTTCTATTAACTGTACCATAACTGCAGAAAAGTCTAACTAACTTTGTATGGCAGTGTTCACTGGAAGCACATACAAGACAGTAAACAAATACAACAACACATTAAATGGAAAGTTTAGGATAAAAAAAAATCATAATTACACTGACATTTAAAAAAATAAATAAATAAATAACACGGATTATTTAAAGTACTGGACAAAAACTTGTTGCTAAAAAGTGATATCTAAAAACCTTTAAACTTTAATTTTCTACTTGTTAAAGGTATACATGGGCAGCACAGTGGTGTAGTGGTTAGTGCTGCTCCAACTCAGATTCAGCATCTTTGATTTGGATTCTGTGCCTAATGGTTGCCTGTGAGGAGTTTAAATGTTTTTTCTCTGCATAGGTTTTCCTCCAAGTACTCCATTTTTCCTCCCACATCCTAAACACGTCGTTGTCGGGTTGATTGGTGACACTACAATGGACCCTTATGTGAGTGCGCAAAAAGGTCCGGCTATGTTCTGGCACTGCCATGATTGCTGGGACAGGTTCTAGCTACCCACATCCCTGAACTGGAATAAACAGGAATGGTGATGTTATATTATGTAATTAATAACTTAGTGTGGCTGAGCACTTAAACACCTTCTATTACTAAAAACAGGAAAACATGTAAAATTTATAAATTAAAAATGTGCTTCGATACCTATTTAAAATTCCTATAAAAAAGAATACAGAAAAAACAATGTATGATGAAGGTTTTTAATTAATCATTTGTGACACAAGCTGTTTTTGTAGTTAATAAGCAAGAAAATGCAAGCTTGGCTTATACACCTTGCGAAAAAAAAACCAACAGGACATTCCAAGATCAAGAATGTCTAACTGCAATTTAAGCAGCGAAAACAGGACTTCACCAAGCAATCTATGAACAGGACAGAGAGCATTTCCCGACGTTCATTCCTTTGTTAGCTTCTCGGTTTTAAAGTTTTATTGCTCTCTTGGGCTGACAGCAGTAACTCCCCCCAAAAAACCACACACTTTCAAGATTTTCAGCAGATGTCAAGAGGGAAAGTCGGAATAAAATAAAATGTCAAAGAGAAGAAAGCTGCAGAAAGCAAGGCTACCGGTAGAATTCTGGTTTACAGCCAGTTTTCCTGCTACTGGCTATAGCGGTAATGCTGTCATTCCAGCAGCTACCCTTCCATTCGCAAGACTAGCAGTGCAATGCCAATAATGGAGCACCGGAAATCTGGAGACTGCTGAGCCAAAACAGATCACTTCAAAGCATCTTATTAAATGCTTGCTAAATTTTTCATCACAGTCACTTTACATCCTGGGGAAGCAAGCTTTTGAAGTCACAGTGAGGAAAGGATGTTCTTCTAACATCTTTTTTCGTCAGACTTAGACACCATTCTCCCAAAAAGACACATTCAATTTTTAACCAGGAAAATATCACTCTCTATAGAATAAGTACTGGTTCTAGAGAGATAACCAATCAATAATTTACCTATTGTTAGTAAATGACAAATACAAGCATGCAAAATAAACAGGTGCTACTTATGATAGTTTAATGAACAACATGAGAGACTAAGGTTATGTGATCTGTTCAGGTGAGCATCAAATAAGGTGTCAATATGGTAATCTAATAATAAAAGAATAATCAAACCAATCAGGTACTTAAAAATGCTACAGTTTAGTTTGTGAACAATGTAAATCAGGGCATTAATCTAAAGATTTGACAGAACAAGTGAGCGAGCTAAACTGGTGGCCGGCTGGTATGTCTTTTTCCAAGTGCAGGTCAAAACCTGCTTCTGCTCCAACATTTCTGTGACATGAACGAGCTACAGTGAGTGAGTTCCAGTAATTTCAGTAAGGTAAGTCAACATGCGTTAGCGTGACTTGTGTCCTGCATTTGACACATGGCAGCACTATCCCCGTTGCAAGTTTGAGCTCTTCCCCATAACTCTGCCAGGAGCCTCGTTTGCTGGGTATATCTTTAATCCTTTCAGACATGAATTTAAATAATTCACATCATCCAAATAATACTTTGTGACACAAATTATCCAGTGCTGTAATAATCCACTTAACTGGGAAAGCACAACGGGGTACAAAAAAAAAAGAGAGAGAGAAAAACTGCAACTGACTGCTGTATTTACCATTTTTTATACATAAATAAACTGCATGCGTGGGCACATAAATATACAATGCGTATATTTAAGTCTATTATATATAAACACATACAGTGCCAGGCAAGAGCTTCAGAGCTCATCGTCTAATTGCACGTTAAGCTATACTATTACTAGGTGGGGGGGTTTGAGTTGTTATAAACCACAACATTTCATAGGCAGTCTCTCACAGAGAGATGATGGGAAGGAGCTAAATATCATAAGGCCCTCCTATATAAAAGTGTGTATACTCATGGAGGAAAAGCATGGTCTACTGAAATATGTAGTAACCAAGGTTATAGCAGCATTTGTGTTACAGAGGGAAAAAACATTATAATCAGCCTTTACTTCTAACAATACTCACCCAGTCAACATTTTACAACTAAATCAAGTACCGCATTTATAAAATATCAGATGCTGAAATTGATAAAGGCAAAGGTTTCAAAAATCTGGAGGGGGTACAGTACATCTAGAGTTGAGGCCCTGCATGTTTAAATCCTGATAACCAAAATTGAATGCTAAGCAATGAAGGCATACAGACAGGTAGTGTACATCTAGCCATTGACCTTAAAGAAAACTTTTTATTGCTGTCATATGATCTCCAGAGAGATAATCTGGATAGCTTAAGCATAGGCCACATCATCAAAGTTGATACATTGAGCTTCACCTTACACATTCATCAGTTCTAGTAGGGACATTTCAGAATGCCAGGTAGTTATACATGGATCAAAAGCAATTAAAACAAATAAATAAATACAGGTTACCCCATCCCATTTCTTTACTTCGTTTTCCACATCCTGTGCAAGTTTAAGGGGTTACAACTATTCTATTAATGTCATATGCTCTTTCTAATTCACAGTTCTCTTCCTCCACATAACTGCACCACTTAAAGACTACTCCTCAGTACTACATCTCATTATAAACTGCCATACATTCATTCAAAAGTTTATTTCTCCACAATAAACAATATATTTCCATTAAACTGCCATGCTTGGTGATTCTAAATTGGCCCTAGTGTGTGCTTGGTGTGTGGGTGTGTTTGTGTGTGTCCTGCGGTGGGTTGGCACCCTGCCCGGGATTGGTTCCCTGCCTTGTGCCCTGTGTTGGCTGGGATTGGCTCCAGCAGACCCCCGTGACCCTGTGTTTGGATTCAGCGGGTTGGAAAATGGATGGATGGATAAACTGCCATGCCTCCATCCACTATTCTTATCTTTTTGTAACTTTGTTTTATAATCTAGTTACAATGGATATGGATCATTACCATACATTACATAATTCCACATGCAGCTTGCAGAAAGCAAATACATAAGGTGGTCCAAAGGTCACCTTAGGGTAAGAATACTTGTTACTCACTTGCTGATTTCACCAACATTTTGTACTCTCATCCTGACAAACAGCACTGCCTTATGCATGGCCATTTGTTTTTTTTTTTAAAGTACATGTTTTAGAATTTTAAAGACTGTAGATTTTATCCAATCTTGCAAATAGCTCCCAGCGTTCACTGGGTTTATTTATGCTGACTGTAAGACAATGAACTTGCTTCTCTTATAAAACAATACCTGAAACATCTGGTTCATTGGTTGCCACCACCAATTTGCTAAACCATGCTTCTTCATTAGACAAGTTATTCTGAATTATTATAAATATTTTAGGATTCTGAATAAAATGCTCCGCATGAAAACCACCTGTTAAGAAATGTTTGGCATAATTGGGAAAAAAAAAAAATCTGGTTGACAAAAAACAATTGTCAAAGGTACAATTAGGACTTTTGATAGTAAAAAAATGAAAGAATCAAATAGATTATATTACCCGTTAATTTGACAGATTCACATATTACACACAGTGTTTTTAAAGTAGCCAAATCAGCAGAAAAAAAATGTATAACAATCAGGTAATCAATGTACTTTACCAGCTTTTACATCAGTATCATATGGAGTGTAAGATGCTGCATTGGCACAACAAACTCACCAGTTGTTCTCTGGGGGATTCAGCCTCCTCCTTCCTTTGTAAAGGGCCATTCTGGAAGAAAAGAAATTGAACTGCATCACCATCTACTGGACAGAGAAAGTAGTACAGCAGTGGACATTATTTGAAGTTTGTGGTCCCAAAGGCAACACATATCTCATAAATACCAAGACAAAATGTAATCTAAAGACAATACTTGCTTTAAAGTTTTAGTGTTTCCTTCTTATGTAACAAATGTATTTTCCATTGATGGTCCAGTATTTTGATATCAATATTTCCGACAGCAAATAGTTTCACTTTTTAAATGTAATTTCTCCTTGACAAGCAATTTGGTGCTCTAAGTGTAAACAATGAGTAAATCTGTTATGATACCAGTGTCACTGGTACTGAACTTTTCCACATACATTTATTAAGAGAGACTATCAAAGTATGACAATTCTTCAAAATGCAAAACATTATACCCATCACCTAATACACATTTTGAACGAAGCAGTAACAATAAAGCAAACAGCAAACAAAGACTGTATGTATATGCAACTTTCTTGCAAATGACACAAACCTAGATCCAACTCTGGAACCTTGCATATGTACTAAGACAGTTGTATGTTTTATGTCCATTTATACATTATTTAATGAACTTGACTAACCTAGTTTTTGGAGTCATGGGTTATCAGAGTCTATTTTGCCATAATTTTAAGAAAGGTATAAACCAACCCGAGATGGGATATATTACAGGTGCTGGTCATAAAATTAGAATATCATGACAAAGTTGATTTATTTCAGTAATTCCATTCAAAAAGTGAAACTTGTATATTAGATTCATTCATTACACACAGACTGATGTATTTCAAATGTTTATTTCTTTTAATGTTGATGATCATAACTGACAACTAATGAAAGTCCCATCACGGAGCATAATCAAGCACTTATCTATATAATCAGTCATACTGCGATAAGCATAAAATGTAATGTGTACATTTTTGGAATTTGACAGAAAAAGCAGGAGTTCTAAGCTGACAAAAATGCAAAGGCTGAGATTTGAACCCAGGATCCTGAAGCTGAGAGACAGCAGTATTACTTACTTTTTTTTACAGTACTAGCCGTCCCCCACGGCTTCGTCTGCGTAGAAGTGAAACAGAACAGCAAAGAGGGCCCTGCCCGGCTCCCTACTCCTGACGTCACACTTCCCCCCTCCCCTCGGCCCGCACCCTCTGTCTCGGATTAGCGTAAATATATCGCTCCTGCAAGCGAACTATGATTCTTAGTGTGATGAGTGAAATCGCAAAATCAACCATAATGTTCAAGCAAATTCGAGAAAAATGCCCGATCTAAATCCGTGAAAAGCGGACAGACATACAGACAGATAGACAGACGTTGGATTTTATTTATATATATATAGAGATGACCCTAGAAAACAGCAGCATTTATGCTAGTCACAATTCATATTTTGTTATATTTATTATATTTCTAAAAAGCAGCAATTCCAGCTTGGAACAAATTCTGTCCATCCTTCCATCCCGACTTTCTATCTAATTTTATTGCATAAACGTCCTCATTTCCTACTTTTATTAGTAATCTTTGCATTTACACTTTTATTGAGTCATTTACAATTACATGTGTGAAGTACCAGGGTTTTTATTTTTATTCAGCCTTAAACAACTGCACTTTAAGTCCCCATATTTCAGTCTCTAGGCCAGAGTGTCTGATCTAATTTAATTTCAGGTGATTTTGGAAAAGGTGTACTTCGATTTTCAGACCTCTCATTGTGTATTCAAACCTAACCTCTTTACTTCCTACATGTAGCACTTTACATTTAGTGATATTAAATTTCATCTACCACAAATCTGCCCAAGCCTGTATGCTGTCCAAGTCCCTCTGTAATGATTCAACAGATTCTCGATTAGCTGCCAATCCACCTAGCTTGTGATCCTCTGCAAACTTAAGCAGCTTGTTACATATGTTCTTATCTAAATCATTTCTATACATTAAAAGTAGCAGCAGCCCTAGCAATGACACCTGTGGAACACCACTCTTAACATCAGCCAGCTCTGATAAGGTTCCTCGCACTATAACCCTCTGCTCCTGTATCTGACCCAATATTGTACCCATCTACACACAACACCCTGAAGTCTCAGTTCTTTTAGTTTGATGCACAACCTCTCATGTGGCACCTTATCAAATGCTTTCTGAAATTTAAGATTAATAATATAATACGCACCACTTTGATCATATCCTTTTGTTGCTTTCTCAAAGAATTCCAGGCATGTCGGTGAAACATGGCCTCCCCTCTTCTGAGCCCATGGTGACTGTTTAGTAAAACGCCTGTTCTTGCCATATGTTGCTCAATCTTAATAATAATAATATTCTTTACATTTATATAGCGCTTTTCTCACTAGTCAAAGCTATCTTCATGCAGGGAGATCCATGAGAACCCACAATCTCCTTACTGCAAAGCAGCAGCGCTACCACTATCCTTAATAATTCCTTCCATTAATTTATCTGTGATGCACGATAAGCTTAATGGCCTGTAGTTGTTGCCTGGATCTGCCCGGTCACACATTTTATATAATGGGATAATATTTGCCATTTTCCAGTCCTGTGCAATCTCCCCAGTGCACAGTGACTTCCTAAAAAAAAGAAAATAGGTCAAGGGTTTATATACGTACTCGCTAACTTCCTTAAGAATTTGAGGGTAAAGAGTATTTGGTTTATCTGTTTGATTTCAGCCAATTCAATCTCAGCAGTACTTCTCTCTCTGAAATTTGCAAACTGCTTTGAACCTCCTTAGTAGTCCCTTTTACCAATGTGAGGTTATCCACTTCCTCACATGTGAAGACTTCAGAAAAACCCGAGTTTATCCGCTATTTCACGGTCTATATTTGCACTTCACCTCCTCCTTGACTGTCCTTTTACTACTAAAAGGCTCACAGAATCACTTTGGTCATCTATCGCGTTATCTGCTATATTCCTCACTAACTGCCTTTACCCTCCCTAATATCCTTCTAATGGTTGTCCTCATGTTATCATATGCTCGATGATTCAAATTGAAGCTATTAATTTTATACACCTTAAACAGTTGTTTTCATCCTTTGCTGATTCTTTTTAACTCTTTATTAACTCACTATAGTTTTTTTTTTAATTCCCTACTAATTCAAAATTTAGGTATATACCTGTCCTGCATTATATGCAAAATGTTTTTAAACCTGTTCCACTGCTCCTCAACTGCCTCTGCACTTAAAAGCTAATCCCAGTCTATCCTCATTAGACTTTGCCGCATCTGCTCAAAATATGCCCTACCAAAATTAAACTTAACAGTTTAAGTCTTACCATTCGTTCTCTTCTAAAACACTGAAAATTGTATTATATTATGGTCACTTGACCCTACTGGTACAATCACCTCTACACCCACAATTCTATTCTGATCGTTACAAAATACCATGTTTAAAAAAAAAAAAAAAAAAAGTCTCAGTCTCTAAAAATTCCTGCTCTTGTGCTCTGCTATTTGCAAGGTTATCCCAGTAAACCTTTTTAACATTACCAAAAAAGATGTGCATTGAAATTTTCTGCTTAGGGCGGTCTATAACACACTCCTAAAATAAGGCCTCTTTCCCTAATGCTTTCCAGACAAACCCACATGTCCTCACTAAGATAGGGCTCATCGTCCAATAGAAGAAGACTTGCGTTTAAATTCTGTTTGACATAAATGGCAACCCCACCTCCTTTTCTGTTCTGTTTGTGTTTGAGAATCTCACGTTACATAGATCAAGAGTCACTTTTTTTAGGAAGGACACTCAATCCAGTTCAGGATGGTGCGGGACCAGAGCCACATGCCTAAGCATCATGTGCAAGGCTCCAACCTCTCATGGACACAGTGCCAGCCTATTGCAGAGCTGATTCATGTTCAAACTCACATATGGTCACTTTAGAACTATGCAGTCATACACATCTTTGGGATGTTTATATAATGGAAAGGTAACCAGAGAAAACACCACACAGACATAGGAGAGAACATGTTAAATCTATGCAGGCAGTAACAGAGATCTAGGATTCAAACCAAGGATGCTAAATCTGTGATACAGTTCCCTGCGACCTTGTAATAAATAAAGCAGGTTCAGAATAGCGATACACAGATCCCTGGAACATCTGCTACAGGCATCTGTTTAAACATTTTAGCTACACGTAAAGGCAAGTAAAGAACTGCTGTTCATAAAAGATGGAGAGCTTAATGTGGTGCACTTTGCCATCTCACCAGGTAATTGCTGGTCTGTCATAGAATAGTCTCCTCTACAGGTATACAAGCATGTGCTGTGTACAGCAATATAGCACTTACTTTTAGCATGATGATAAAAAAAAAAGTTTAAAATGCACACACACCCACGCACCCACCTAGCATAACTGGGATTTCCACAACTATTAGGTAAAAGTACAGTAGTTCTTCTGAGAAAAGAAAAAAAAAAAAAAATTCAGTTTTTATCTAGCTGTGGAATTTAGGCAGAGCTTGCAGAAGTGAAAATTCAGTACTTGCATTCTTACAATCAAAAAGCTTAATACCAACATCACTTTAAAATGTGGAACTTAATGCAAAATTTTATGAAAGGGGTCTGACTCATTCAAGAGCAACTGAACTTAATATATCAGTAAACAAACCTATTTAACTGGTATCGCAAGTACAGCCGCAACAAACAAATTAACAAGAACTACTACTTCAGTTTTTAGTGAAGGAAGCAGTTTCCACTACAACTTCCAATATGATTAGACTTTAATCATTGACCTGCAGTAACTTCAATATTTTAGTGGAAACATGTCAACTACACTTGACAGTTTTTTGCCATGAGTAATAATGGATTATGCTTTTACTGTAACCTACATTACTATAGACAAAAATCCAAGGTCTACCTGTCTAAAATATTTGCTGAAATCCAGTATATTTTTTGTTTCTAATCTGGGTTAATTAAGGCATATACTAAAATACATTTGTGTTTTTTTCTTGTTTTTTTTATTTCAGATTATTGTTTAAGTTTAAATCATTTTTGTATTTGCCGTAAAGAACTATAAGGTTGCAAGCAGTTCTGACCACTGAAATGTGTCTACACAAAACCTTACTATTTTATCTTCAATTTAATTTTGAAAGGTGCATAATTACAATGATATAAGCAACTTTTCAAGTATAATTATCTGTATTTGCACATGAAAACTTGTGTCTTGTGTATTTAATTTGTTATCCTCCACAAATTACAAAAATATGAAAGTGTCACTAAATTTAACAGATATTAAAAGCACAAACACATGATATCAACTTCCATTTGGACTCTAAATGAAAATGATTTAAAATGCACATGGTATTACTTATCTTTTTATTTAATATAGAAATATTTGGCAAAAATTGCTTTTCAGTCCTAAATATTAATCTGCAACCATCTACACTTTTAACTAATTACTGAAATACATTTTGATGTGTTTGTTCTTTTTCCAGAAGTTCTGATTTAACTGTATGTTTCTTTCATAACGAAAAATACAATATGTGTAAGACAATGTTGTTTATTTTTTGTTTATGTTTGTATTGTAAATGGGGGCTAGGATTGTTCTCTTTGAAGTGATGGTTTGTGTACACAGTGTTAAATCCAACACATTCAATCAACTTTAGCATGGATGTTGATAGTGAAGTTTACTAATAAAATATCCTATCATTAAATTACTGGATTGAACACAATAAAGATGTTTTGAATAAACTCTTTGGATGATTTACTATGTTTTTAAAACTCATGTGCATAGTACAATGAGCAAAAGTCATTGTTCTGATACAATGTTTACTACTGTATGTAGAAGGGAGGTAGGCAAAAGCATTAATCGCTCAGTAAAGTATTCTCTAAAAAAAAAAAAAAAAAGTTTTTGTTAACACAAAAGTCAGTTAGACACAGTTTACATGCAGTCAGTGTCTCAAAAAAATAAAGCCACCCTCTGCTCGTTATTTAAAGAATGCTTTAATGTGAACAATTCTATGAATAGCAATTGCAATACCTGATATCACACATCATAACAAGTCAAAACAAAAACTTGGCTGCATGTTTAATGTTATGTCTAGAGTATATCACAGAAAATCCTTCTATTATGGGACACAGCTTCATTTTATTAAAAAAAAAAAATCAAATCTTACAATAATAAATGTCCTCCTAAAATATCTTTGTCTGATTAACTTGCAATTATGTGTCTAGCCTGCAATGCTTCCTTTACCTGGCACTACTCAAAAAAAGTCTATACAGACAGTGATTATGCCAAGAATCAAACACAAGTCCACAGTGTTTTTAACCAATGAAAATGGAGACTTTTGAAAACACTCTTTTTAAATAAAATCATAGTGTGGATGTAGCCTAACAGTGAAGCAAACAAATACTTCTCATGGCACCCTCCTGAATAATTACAATGTGACAGATTATGCTGTACTACAAGCAACTATTTGCCCTCTGTTCCAGTCTTTCCTCAAAACAACAAGAGCCACTCAGTCAGAGTCTTAAACAGTCATTTTGTGATTTTGTCAAGCTCTCTTTTCAAGTTTGTTGATCTTTTTCTTTCCTTGGGAATCTGTACATGTGACAATAATTACCCTATAAACATTTTTAATTTTTATAAAATAAACTGCAATGTGTTATGAAACAGGTGATGTAGGTAGGATTAGAAAGAAATGCTGTGTAACAGAAAATGGAAGTCATAACTGAAAAAAACTGGCCAGTGTTCACTGATTGAATAAACATGCAGAGCTGGAGAGCAACACTGGAGTTGCTAAAAGGATGATTACTACTATACCAGCCTTGACCATATTCCAGAATCCACTGCAGGGATTGTCTGGTGTCACTGCTCATACTGAAAATACAATGCCAATCTTAAATCAGTTGACCCCCTTATTAAGATTTCTTAACATTTTTCAATAAATGAAGTAACCAAAGTTATGGATTGCAGATTGTTCCTATAGGCAAAATATGTCAATAATAATAAAAACATTTCACACACACACACACACACACAGTATATATATTATATACACATACATATACACACACACACACATACAGTAGCAGAAAAATAGCTGAACTGATACTTTCCTTTCACAAAAAATTATTCAATCCCACAACATACACAAGCTTTCCCCCGTGAAGCATCGATCGACTGCTGCAAAGCACCAACAAATCAACAAGTTTTTTCTGTTATGTAACAACAACCGTAATGTATCAGTATGTAAATGAAGAGTAGTGTCCCCCAAGAAGTACTGATCAATCACCGCATTGACACATGAACGATGAGAACTTCCCTACTAGAAATTTAAAGGAAACAGTTGAACAACACTTACAAACTGCTGCGCTAACAGGTGAGCAGCAGTTCAAAAGTGCTACACGGAACCCTGAAAAAAGGCCAATGAAATTCAAAGATCAGTTTGTGATACTCCATAACAGCAGTTAAAGTATCCGTACTGGTGATCCAAACCACATCCACAGAGCCTCCAACTGTAATGACCTGTACACTTTGTTACTAACATATGGCCAAATGGATGGTACCAAATGGAGCTGTAAGTCGGTGTATGACTTTAACCTTTTTACTTCCTATCACTCATAGAAAGTTATCCCAGCACATACCAGATTTACACGTCTTAGAAGTAAACTTTGGCCAATACAAACAAAATGAGTAACATGGTGACAGACTGCAGGTAAACAATGCAGCCAAAAGTGGTGATTTCACTTGATGTTTCTTCTGTAGCTGTATTACAGTTGAAGTTGAACTACCTAAGGCAGGGGTCGGCAAACTGCGGATCACGAGCCACATGCGGCTCTTTGAATGCAGTGTCTTAGCATATTATTTGATAATACTTTCATAAAGATAAATAATTTATTAATGGGTTCATATTTTTCATTTAGATATTTCTTTAGCTATATGTGAATCAGGCAGTCTCTCGCACGCCTCTGTAGCGTTTAACCTCTTAACTGCATCACCTACATCTTCCTCAAAGTCATTCTGTTCAAAAAGATTACATCTTCAGTCAAATCATGCTCTCTCCAGAATTTTCTTCAGTACCTACGATTGGATGTACACTTCAGTGTTTACTGGGATTCTTAATTCTTTCATATGCTTTTTGTGGTTAATTGTTACCATGCCTTCCCAGATCTTCATGAACATTATTATATTTTATCCTATTTACATATTATAGCCAGCTGAATTCGGAGTGGTGAGTTCAATTTGCACTGCTCACTCAGCACAGTTAAAGTAGTGAAGTGGAGAGTGAAGGGCAGACAACTGCAGAGCTGAATGAACTTTACTCAAGAAAGTGGGCGAGAGGATGAAGACTATCACTACAGAACTGAACACTGTTGTAATATTAGTCACCTTCATGCTGTTACGTGTCCAAGTGATTTAAAACTGAGACGCAAAACTCTACGGGTCTTCTAACAAGACCAATAATTCTAACAACAATTGTGAATTTCCCCTTGGGATTAATAAAGTATCTATCTATCTAACAAGTCTAATTTACAATGAAAAGAATATGCAAAAAAGTGTTTTTTAAATATGGCCAAACGTCTCTAGTCTGACTTCAAAAATAAAGAAGATATTAAAAAATTGGACACTCCACTATCCACAACATACTGATCACAACAGAATTATTAAGACGGGTAAGAATGTGACAGATCAACAGATTAATGACATAAAATTGGTATCTGTATTTTCTTTGTCATGTGACGAGTTGTGACGTGAAGGAAATCACACAAATTAGCCTTCTGGGATGATATTTTTCCATGTAAAGGTCTCCATTAAGAATTACAGGCTTTGATATCTCTTAAACTCAAGGTGAAGATATCTCCGCAGCTATTTTGGAATTTTCAAATGTTGGGGAAATTTACATCAATAAATTGGAGTCTATCGCTACAGATGGAGCACTCAGTAATGACGGGTAAAAACAAAGGCTTTATTACCCTATTCAAACAAAACTTTTTGTTTGCAGAAGACTTGAAAGCCTGATTGATTTCAAAACTTTATAAAACCATCTGGAAACTACTGGAAGTGTCACTGATAGCAAGTTCTTTCCGGCAGCTATTGCAAAAATGCTCAATTAATTTATTGGTTGCCTCAAAGATATCAGAGAAGATATCATAAGAAGTCCACTCTTTTGATCATGACAAAACCACTTGTGGCAAATGCCAATTGAATACATTTTTGACATTTCCAACCGTCGACAGGGCTCACTTTGAACAGACTTGAAGAGCAAAGATTTGTGGTCTTCAAAATTTTCATCTTTACAAATGGAACTAGAAAACCTGGAAAGACAAAAGGTGACTTTAGCTATGAATTACAAATGGATGGAACTTTCCAACTGTTGAAAGGAGGATCAACTGATTTTCGAAACATGGAACAGCCTTCCAGACTAATAGATAGAGAGATAGAGATAGAGATAGATAGATACTTTATTAATCCCAAGGGGAAATTCATTATTGTCAACTCAAAATAGTAGTGTTTGGATTTTTGATGATTTTTGGGTCCACTTAATTCTGTGAGCTGATGTTCTCCAACATGAATGATATCAAAAGCAAGGTAAGAAGTCAGTTCAATGACCTAAGCTTGGAATCATGTTTACAATTGAAGAATTCCAACTACTCACAGAACATGGAACAACTTTCTGAAAATGCAGCATCAGAATTCTCATTAAATTGTTTTATTTCCTAGAAGTACTTGAAGTTTTGTTTTTGTGTTAAATGCATATACACACCTGTATTGTGTTAAATAAATCATATCTCAAACCCCCTTCTCTACCCATTGCGGCTCTTTGTAAATCTTCAGACAAACATTTTATCATAAATGGCTCTTTGCTTTAAAAAGGTTACCGACCCCTGACCTAAGGAAATGCAGAAGCAAGGAATTATATTATATAAAAATACCACAAAATGTATTGCTTATATGATCCAATAGCTGGCGGAAAAAACACAAAAAAATTTCTTACATGGCCTCCAGGCATGGATGAGAATTTACGATGAAAAATATCGCAATACTATAAACGTATCACTCCTCTCCGCTACCTTTAATAACTCATTTCTGCAATGACTCCCCACTTTGCCCATTGTGCAAACCACTTTAATTCACACATGAATTTTTGTTGAAAGGATCCATAGAATAACCAGTATATAGACAGAACTGGGTATTTAAATTGCAGACTAATTTATAATCCTTCATTTAATGGAAATTAAGTAGAACAAAAAAAACTTTTATAACTTAAGCTAAAGAACACACATTCTGTCCAGTCAAGAAGAAGAGTGCTTTGAGTATGGTGGAAGTGGCAATGCGATAGCTTGAACCTTTCAGCCTGGAGCTGAAACACCTAAATTTAAAAGCCAGACAGAGTTAAGAAAGCAAACTAAGCCATGATTTCCTAAACTATTTGTGTCACCACAAAAGTTTTGCTTCAAACTTTTTTCCAGTGATTTATCAATATCATACTGAAATACATGGTTGAGACCCTTCCAATATTCCTTTAAAGTATATAACAAGCCATTAGCAGTAATGTGCAGATGTGTTACACATACTGTATCTGCAGCATGGCAACAATGTACACAGCTCCCGGCATGTTCGAGCGTCTTTGGGTAATTGAAGCTGTAGCAATACAGATCTCCATATTTACAATGTGAATTATTTTTAAAAGAGAACTGTTTCTTTCCTGGTATTCGAAGGTTACAGTATTTCATTCTAGTCAGAATTACTTAATGTCATTCTTTTTGTTAGCTGCACTTCCTGTTGAGCAAAGCGAGGTGTGCCAATTCCCTTCTGTCTCAGAAAGAAGCACTTATAATATTTTTTTATTTCGGTTTTAAAATCTGTAAGGTTCCTCTTGATATTTTTTTTCTTCGTTTTAATTCACTTGTCTGTCAACAATTTGACTTTGTTTTTTTTTTTAAATAATCAGAAGACAATTAATAATGAGTCACAAATAAGGGTGACTCAAACTAATCAATTAAGTAACTGCTTTTAATAAAATATTTTGAAATAAAATTTAAAAAAAGAAAACAAAAGATTAAAGGCTTCTAATCTTCCCCAGTCCACTTTGCTGATTTTCACAATTAAACATAGACTAGAAGAGATCTGACATAGCAGAATGATAAAATATATAAGTAAAATATATAATTAAATTTCATATTCCAAAAACCTAAAATATTTGTTAATTAAGAAATGGGCCACAACAAAAGCCTTCAGCAAGTATGGTCCTCAACACCACTCTAAAACCAGGGTCTGCATTTGTAAGTTTGTACTATAGGCCATAAGAGGCATCACTATGCCCTCAGGGAGGTAAATGCCAAAGACTGGGGACACATTCCAATGCCATCCTGTAGAAAGTCCCACCTACTACTACAGAGTCATGTATATTATACATAAACGTCTATGCATGGAGGTGTGTGCGTCTGTCCAGCCCAGAAGTGAGAGGCAGAGTAGGGGTAAGGGCTCCTCCTCCGAGGAAACAGACAACTTGCTTAGCCACTAATAATACTGTACAAGCGAGGTCAGCACATCAGCAGAAACGAAACCTCAGTAGAAAGACGTTGCTTAGCCACTAACATCAGCAAACCAGTATCCCTTTTTTCTTTTCCTCCCGCAGCTAATACACAAGCGAGGCCAGCACGTTAGCAGAAATGAAACCTCCTAGGAGACCAATAGTTTCTAGGACCCCAGGCTTTTCACAGCATGGGCTTACATGGCTAGTGTTTAATAACAACAGATAGGACACTGCATTCTACAAGTATACATTTTACATAGATTAAAATAAAAATATAGTTTCACAACATTAAATGTAGTTTCGGAAACCTACTTTTTATGACATTTGGACCCACGTGTTAATGTACTGAGGAAGTGCTGGAAAGCAGCACCCGCCAATTGCACTGGAGCAAAGGATATATGGCACTTCGGGTTTAAACCAACTGCAGTATCAGCTGCAGCTGTGATCTGTGGTCGTTTAGAAGTTCTTTACCAGTCTCCAACCAATGCTATGCTGTATATATGTCTTCTTTTGTTGCAGCATGACAGTGTACAACCAAGAAAATACTTATTTTCCACTTTTGTTTTATGTAATTGCAGCCATGAGGAAAAGCTCATTTTTAATCAGGTTTTTCAATATAATCATTGTGTTATGGAAATTAAGATTTACATTACATTAGTTATCTTATAAAGTGCATCCGGAAAGTATTCACAGTGCATCACTTTTTCCACATTTGGTTATGTTACAGCCTTATTCCAAAATGGATTAAATTCATTTTTTCCTCAGAATTCTAAACACAACACCCCATAATGACAACGTGAAAAAAGTTTACTTGAGGTTTTTATAAATTTATTAAAAATAAAAAAACTGAGAAATCACATGTACATAACTATTCACAGCCTTTAATCAATACTTTGTCGATGCACCTTTGGCAGCAATTACAGCCTCAAGTCTTTTTGAATATGATGCCACAAGCTTGGCACACCTATCCTTGGCCAGTTTCGCCCATTCCTCTTTGCAGCACCTCTCAAGCTCCATCAGGTTGGATGGGAGGCATCGGTGCACAGCCATTTTAAGATCTCTCCAGAGATGTTCAATTGGATTCAAATCTGGGCTCTGGCTGGGCCACTCAAGGACATTCACAGAGTTGTCCTGAAGCCACTCCTTTGATATCTTGGCTGTGTGCTTAGGGTCGTTGTCCTGCTGAAAGATGAACTGTCGCCCCAGTCTGAGGTCAAGAGCGCTCTGGAGCAAGTTTTCATCAAGGATGTCTCTGTACATTGCTGCAGTCATCTTTCCCTTTATCCGGACTAGTCTCCCAGTCCCTGCCGCTGAAAAACATCCCCACAGCATGATGCTGCCACCACCATGCTTCACTGTAGGGATGGTGCCAGGTTTCCTCCAAACGTGACGCCTGGCATTCACACCAAAGAGTTCAATCTTTGTCTCATTAGACCAGATAATTTTCTTTCTCATGGTCTGAGAGTCCTTCAGGTGCCTTCTGGCAAACTTCCATGTGCCTTTTACTAAGGAGTGGCTTCCATCTGGCCACTCTACCATACAGGCCTGATTGGTGGATTGCTGCAGAGATGGTTGTCCTTCTGGAAGGTTCTTCTCTCTCCACAGAGGACCTCTGGAGCTCTGACAGAGTGACCATCGGGTTCTTGGTCACCTCCCTGACTAAGGCCCTTCTCCCCAGACCGCTCAGTTTAGATGGCTGGCCAGCTCTAGGAAGAGTCCTGGTGGTTTTGAACTTCTTCCATTTACAGATGATGGAGGCCACTGTGCTCATTAGGACCTTCAAAGCAGCAGAATTTTTTCTGTAACCTTCCCCAGATTTGTGCCTCGAGACAATCCTGTCTCGGAGGTCTACAGACAATTCCTTTGACTTCATGCTTGGTTTGTGCTCTGACATGAACTGTCAACTGTGGGACCTTATATAGACAGGTGTGTGCCTTTCCAAATCCTGCCCAACCAACTGAATTTACCACAGGTGGACTCCAATTAAGCTGCAGAAACATCTCAAGGATGATCAGGGGAAACAGGATGCACCTGAGCTCAATTTTGAGCTTCATGGCAAAGGCTGTGAATACTTATGTACATGTGCTTTCTCAATGTTTTTATTTTTAATAAATTTGCAAAAGTCTCAAGGAAACGTTTTTCACATTGTCATTATGGGGTGTTGTGTGTAGAATTCTGAGGAAAAAAATTAGTTTAATCCATTTTGGAATAAGGCTGTAACATAACAAAATGTGGAAAAAGTGATGCGCTGTGAAAACTTTCCGGATGCACTGTATATAAACGTCTATGCGTGGAAGTGTGTCTGTCTGTCTGGCCCGGAAATGCGAGGCTACAGCATGAAGCTCGAAGGAAGCGACTCTGTTGCCAAAGTGAAACCGCCACCGCTAATACACAAGCAAGACGAGCACATCAGCAAAACAAAACCCTCAAGGAGAGAAAAACTCACTTAGCCACTGACAGACAGGGGGGGCGAGCACATCGACAAAACGAAATCGACAAGGAGTGGCTAATACACAACTAACGTGATTGATTGATTGTGTCACTGCTAGTAAAGTATATTTATAACAAGTTAACATAAATGGGTTTTTCCCCCCCATTTCTTTTAAAAACTTGGGTAAGAAGCACTCCTGTTCTTCATAGCTATAGCCACAGTCAGACCCCCTATCACACACTGCCAAGGGAAGGAAGAAGCAGCGAAAACAGGCAGAGTGCAGATTTGCAGGGACTGCTTGTTGTTAGATGAAATCTGTCTGCCTTGCACACACACATACCTCAAAGATCTGTATGTCAGGTCCTTCTTCCAGCATAGAAAATAACTAGGCTGCAAGACAATTGCAAATATCAGACATATACAGACACAGAATTATGCAGTAATGGAAAAAATGTCTGATTTCAAAATATTTTCACTTCTCAAAAAGAGCAGTAAACACAGTACAAAATATCTCAGCATATAATGCCATAGTAATTTTATAGTTATTGGCAGTACTTGTATTACTTTTAGTTGAACACCTGATGGCATTGCTAGGCCTCTAACCAAAAGGCTTCCTATTCTATGAGGATTCTCCACAGAGCAATGGTAGAGGGGTTTGGGGGAGGATCTAATGCAGACAGAAGTCTATTATTGCTCCAAACCACTAACATGTACTTCAGCTTTTCCTTTTAGCGTGAAGTTTTCAATGAAAAAAGCCAAAGGAAGACTCAGACAGTGTTATAAGACTGCACCTCTTGCTCAATTTCATGTGATTCTGCAACCAAAACACTGGATATCATCAACCAAAAGTATGCCTTGGTGTAGGCACTAGAGTGCTGAAAGAAGTAGACTTGGAGACCCATGACAGCCAGAAGATAGAAGGCAGGCCTCACAATTTTCCTGACACATCAGTTTTCTAATTAGTTGACTGTGATGGAATTTCAGCATCTGATTTTTTTTTTTTTTTAATAAAAGATTAAGAAATTGCATGCTAATCACAATGCAGTATTTTAATTAAAATGTCCAGCTCTGGAGTGCTGCAACAGGACAGGTTGACAATCATTTTGCCTGACAAGTTACAAGCATTGTTTTTAACTGCTTCTGAGATTTATGAAAAGATTAACATTTAGAAGACCACGCCTTTCCTATGCTGAATAGAATGCCTTATCTTGTTTCATTTTTCACTCTGGTTACCAAACAAAACAGCAATGGGGCCTTATCAGTTTGTCTAAACAGCAGAATGAAATAATAATATAAAAATGAAGATGTTGGAATTGGCTTAATGACTCCTGCTTGTTTTTATTTTGGAAAATGTGTGTTTTCTGTTAGATGCTTTATCTAGTAATTACTGGAGCTTTCTATTAATTAAAATCAAGTTCCATATTTATCATGGCGTCTAAGAGCACAGTTACATTGGTTGGACATGCAAGTAAGAATTTCACTAAACTCTGTACAAATAGCAATACTGCAAAAATGGAAAATGACAAATCAGTATTTTAAGTTATTTGTTAAAATGTATGAAATGTACTACTGTCATAGATGCACTCACCAAATGCCTCCAGTTATTTCCTAGAGAGCATGTGAAGTCTAATTGAACCCTTTCTTCCCTAGTCGGTAGCACCAACATCCAATAAAAACCCAAAAGGCTAATCTGCAACCCTCAGCTCTACTTAGTAGACTGCCTTTTAAAAGCCTCCACAAAAACAGTGCCTGACAGCTTCAGAGGAACAGAGGGACACAAAGCGAAAGAGAGGGAGGGGATAGAAAAGAAAAGGCCACACAAAAATAAAAATGTTCTAATTGTTTTTACACCCGAAACCCCTTATTTCATGCTACATTATGTTTTTCATTGATACACAAGTGCCAGTTTTGACAGTGGAATCAATTGGATCACTACTAATTCAGAGGTCTTGTGCACCTTCTTCATCATTTTCATTATGCTACAAAAATACTGAATGATCTAAACATGACCTTTGAGACAGCAGACACATGGCGATGGAGTTGATAGTGCTGCTGTCTCAAAACTCCAGATTCCTGGGCTTGTGTCCTGTGTCAGGGCACTGTCTGCGAGGAATCTGCAAATTCTATTTGCAAACTTTTCTCTGGGCTGTCTGGTTTTCCCCCTACAAAATAAAAATGTCATGTTAGGTTAAGTGACAACAGTAAATTGCCAGGAAGTGACAGTGTGTATGTATATTACTGAGCAATTGACTAACACCTTTTGTAAAACTGGTTCTTTAACTTTCACCCAGTGCTGGTGTGGATTGCCAGCAGTTCCCCATGACCGTAAAATGAATGAACGAACATCTAGTGAATATTCAAACAAACAACTGCTTAACAAACTATAGTCTTTGTCAGCCATGGTCAATTACCAAAGTGTGTACCTAGTCACTCCTCTTCAGCCCTTTAATGCTCGTAAAGGTAGGAAACAGTGGCGGCAGTATTTAAGCATTCACTCAGTAAGAAAGGGCATTTGTGCAAAGACTAAACCCTTTAAACTCTACCCGATTCAACAGAAGGAGTTATAATTGTCCACCCTTTGAAGGTTAATGTGTTTTCAAACCACTCAACATGAGTAAAGAGAAAAGTTTAAGCAAACTATGTAACATGGCTACATATGTTCTTGTCGAGGGCCTCCAAAATAGTTTAAAATTGTAGCTACCAGAAAGGTTGCGAGTAATTAATATGACTTGTGTACATAACAAAAAAAAAAATTCCACAGTACAAGAGTCTTTGTATTTAAAGTTTTAGTGAAATTCTAAGTAAACAATTTACACAAAAAAAAAAAGAAAAGAAAAAGAAAAAATCTTCTTGTCTATGATGTTTCATTTAAGGAGTAAGAGTCTTGGTTATATTTCACAAAGTTTCATACACTAAGACCTACTGTAGGTTTGACATACATACATAAATGTATGCAGGTTTACAAAATTATATGCCTTTACACCTTTCTTTCTAACAGTTCACGATTCATTACAGCTGTCTAACAAACAATCTAAGATCATTTTATTGTCACAGCACAGAAACAGCAGAACACGAAGTGCATTTCACTATCATGTTAGCTTGCAAGGAGGGTAAGACACAATCTTCTGTTATCTGTGTGGCTATGTGAAAACTGCATTCAATTCCAATTAAGCAAATTCTTGTGTGAATTTACTATTAACTTAATGGGTTTGGTTCTTACAATGTCTTCGCAGCACAAGACTCAACACACTAGGCATGTCAGCTTATCTTCTGGCTATGGGTTTATTAAAAAGATCTAACAATTGAAATCTCTTCTACTGTTTACTAAATCTATACCACAGCCTACACAAATAAAAGAGTTGCATGACTGTGTTGCACTAGCGAAAAAAAAAAAAGTTAATTTGACCATCTTTTAGTTAGAAAAAAATTCAGCTATCTTGACCACAAAGCCGCTAGCACAAGTTTCTCCAGCAGCAAAGTACTGAAGTGCGAAGAACTGACTTCAACCAGCTCTGCAGAATAGTTGTCACACTAAATTAAGGTGAAAAAAAACTACATGAGCACACCAGAATACAAAAATCACCTAAATGCCAAAATACACTACAAACTTAAATGCACATTGCTCAATGCACAAATAACTGAATGGCTTCCATTGCTAATCTGAAGTACTGCTTAAAACAAACTTTCTTTAATTTCATACAATGGGTTTTGTACTGCAGGGCCTTACTTATAGTACAATCTTTTTTGTAATTAATGTTAAAATAAAAACAACAGATTTAAATTTAAATTGGTCATACTAAAAACAGAACCAGATATGGTAAAGTTTAAGGCAAACCGCTCCAAAGAATATCTTCTTTTGAAGTGATGAGTAAAGTGATGAGTTTTTTTCGGTGGGGGGGGGGGGGGGGCTAGTCGGGCAGGCGGCGGTGGCCTTTCAATAGTCAATGCGAGGACATAGATACTAGTGCTGCTGCCTCCCACTCCCCTGATCATGTTTTTGTTAAATGGTGACTTTAAACTGCTGTGTTGTGAGTGTGGGCTTTAAAGTCAATGAACTTTAATCCTATTTAAGGCCAGTTTGTGTGGGTTCAGATAATGAATGAAGAAGCGAACAAACATGAGGGTAGAGTAAAAGTACACCGTTCTAGGAATGGACTCCATGAATGGAATAAAACTGGATGCATCAGTCCCACTTTGCATTTGAACTTTGATTCCTGTTTTTTCATTGGTTTATCAAGCAGTCACCATGGTTTGCCCCTTCCCACCCCAACAAGTGCCTGGACTAGGCCTACTGTGTGAATGATCCTGCTTCTTTGTGCCCTGACAAGAAAACAAACTTCTGCAAAACTGATTGACTGTTAAACAACATCACTGTTTTTTTCCCCAATAATTTTTACAAAACATTCCACCAACCTGATACACATCAATACCTATCAATTGTGCAGGGAGCTCTGTCCTAAGGACAGTTTTCATTCTGCCTCCCAGATACATTAGCAATCTTATCAACCTTTCAAATGCAAATGGTATTATCAAAGACCTTAGCCATCCAACACAGCCACTCTTCTTCCACCACCATTCTGGACCACTAGCACATAACACCAGCAGAGTTAAGGTTAGCTCCATATCCACCAGTTATAAGGATAATCTACCAGCACTTACACTAACAAATACTGTGCATGATTGTTTCTTGGGTTTTAGAATTAGAGAAAGACAGAGGGAGTAAATCTATGTTGCATTTAATGTTTCGGTTTGTTTAAATTATTTTAATATTGTTTGTAAAAAAATTATAATTATTAATAGGAAAGACAAACATATTGTACATTTTAATCACCACATAAAGTTTAGAAAAAAGAAGAAAAAAAAAAACATCCTTTTTCATCCCAATTATTAAATACAAAGTGCATACTATGTGACACAGACTTTATGGCTGGCACTTCGTCATTCTTGATAAAAATAACACCACTCAACTCACAAGCTCTGTCCTGGATGGTTAAAAGTTAACAAATTCTACAGATGCAAAATGTTGGTTCAACCTCTACTATACACATCTTAATATTTTAGTTAGGCACCATTAAACAGGACTCCATTTCTACTGCCACATTACCCCAACAAAAGCACCTTTTTTCATAGAACACATGTGTAGTATCTTATCATGAAGTACCCTCAGTCTGTGTTTAGTGCATTTGAATAGTATTTTACTGCCATCCAGTGGCTTAAGGAAATACTACTTCATTTAGTAATACTATTTTAACACTGATCTTGTTTCTATATTCTGTATCCAAGTTAATGGACCATCATCCGGTCATCCCTTTTTCTTTACAGTTCTGAAAGTATTTTTGCATTTTATAACTAACTTGAAATCCAAAACCAATCAAATTACTTTGCAGTTAACAACATCGAGAGTAAAGCTGATAATAAAAATATATTACCTAGTCATGGCTCACACCCTAGTAAAGACAAGCTTTTCTGGATGAAAGGTTGTAATAAGAAATGCCATAAAATGAAATGATTAAACCATCCATCCAGTCTCTAGCTTGCTTATCCAGTTCAGGGGATGAAATTATAGAGAATAGGATTAATTTTACCATTTTATTCATTTATTTTTTTGTTTGTATGTTCTTTATTTCACCTTATACAATTTCTTGTATTAGGAATTTGTTAGTTTCCGCATACCCCTTGGGGTCAAAGCACAGGGTCAGCCATTGTACAGCGCCCCTGGAGCAATTACAGGTTAAGGGTCTTGCTCAAGGGCCCAGCAGAGTAGGATCTCTTTTGGCAGTGATTGGGATTCAAAACGGCAACCTTCTGGATACCAGCACAGATCCTTAGCCCCAGAGCCACCACTCCGCCCAAATTTGATGGTATTTTACTAATTACTATTGGAAAGACAGATGTATCAGGGGCCCTTCTGCATTTGTAAATATTTTTGATATCCAAAATGAAATGATAGTATTGTTTTCCTCCATTAGATTAGATTTGAATCCCGAAATGGTCAATTTCTATATAGGTTTCCTCTGTCTCATCCTAAATGTTCCTCTTAATAGACAACCCATACAGATAGGTGTGGTTGTATGTATAAGTGCAGTGTACAGCTGACTGACTGAACACCCTGGGATGGTTCAAATCTTGAGACCAATGATTCTGGGATAGCCTCCAGCCTACAACAACCCTGAAATGAAGAAGGCATTTTCAATTACAGTTGAGTGGATAGCTACCGTCTTTTTCCGAAAATAAGACATCCCCCGAAAATAAGCCCTATCGAGATTTTCGGAACTTTTTGTAATATAAGCCCTCCCCCGAAAATAAGCCCTAGTTAAAATAATGTGAAAAAAAGAATTCGTTAAAAAATGCTGTTGATTTATTAAGTATGTTTAGCTTCCCTAATACTCGTATTTCAGAGAAATGTTTGAAATAAAATATTCCGAGAAATTCATTGTTTACCTCTACAGTTCGTTTCAAATTAATTCTTGGAATTTATCTTAAAAATACAACATAAGGCAGCATGAATACATACCGTAAATATTGTGTCCGCTCTGCTCTGCTGTGTTGTACTGCGTCGCGCGTATCGCAGAGTATGGTCGAATGAGGTGGGGAGGGGGTGGAGGGGGGCATGCATATGCGGAATGCGACGGAACGCGTCGTTGGCGCACACTATAAATAATTGTTCGTTAAGGCAGCAGTCTACATTGAGCGACAGTGCAGATACAATGTTTGTTCATTTCAGTCTTGTAAGTCTGATTATTTCCTCATACGTAATTTTATTTTTTATAAAGTGAATAAATTTTAACCGCAGTTAAAATGAGTACAAAACGAAAGAGCTATTCCGTCGAGTACAAAAAGGGAATTGTGGAAGACTCCAGGGGTGTAAATCTTGATTTATGACGATGTTCCAGAAGAAGATGACATGACTGTAATTGAATAAATTTTAATTTCTGTATTCTGTGTAAAATAAATAAATATTAAATAAAAATATATAAATATACTTTTATTTTTGTCCTCCCCCAAAAATAAGCCCTAGTGCGTATTTTGGACCAAAAAAGAAAGTAAGACAGTGTCTTATTTTCGGAAAAAGACGGTATTATTTTTGTTGGTTTCACAGGTGCCTCATACTACTGTATTTACAGTTTTAGAAACAGTATGCTATTGCCATTGGCTGAAATGATTCTTGCGCTATCCTTAGAAGAATCACCAAAAAACATCACTAAATGAAAACTTTCTAGTACTGGAACCTGACATGCACCATGCTTGTTCATATATACAGTATTGTATATTTCTGCCATCTATAGTAATCTTACGCTATCTTAGAAATGTGGCATTGTATCACATATTGTATGACTTTAGCACATGAATGATATCTAACACAAAGGAAAACAAAAAAGTCTTTTGTCAAAAGCAGGTAATTTAAAAATGTGACATGAAAGACTTGAACTAACGTGTGCTATGACAAACTGTATACACTTTAGCAGAGCCGTTACTCACACAGTGATGTGAAGGTAAAAACTGCCGGTGCACAACATGGACATCACTGTATATGAAAGTGGTCTTGGACTGTGGTGGTATAACTATTTCGAAAACATTTAATTTAGCGAGTTGCATCCTCGGATGAGAACGGCGAATCACAACATTGCTTTATGAATTCACCTCCACATCCACAGACGTGTTTTAAAATCAGACTCTATTTGGATGGCCAAAGTACAACCATATCTTACTAAAAAGTTCTCATGATATACTCAGATACTACTGCACATTACTGCAGCTCATGAAGCTGCAGTTAAGGGAACAAGTGCTCGAGACGGTGATGTACATTTCACTGATAATGAGTCAAAAATAGAAGTAGATTACAGCAAGAAGGAATTACACAGAAGCATATCTTGCATTGCTCTCAACAGCATGCCTATAGCATGGTGGGCTGAGAAAGTAGCCAAATTCCAAGAATTTGCTTTTCTGGTCAAACAAGAAGTCTGTCCCTCCTATGTCTGTAACCAGTCAGTGAAGCGGATGTTGTCACAGAGTAAAGGTCTCCAGTTCATACGGAGTGACCCCATTTTCATTTTGCTAAAATTTGAAATAAAACATTGTAATTCATCATAGATCCAGTCAGCACCCAGAGCTAAAGGGCCAGTAAGACATTCAAGCAGGAAATAAAAGGACAGCCATTATTGGACCAATGTTTGATGTTAGCTCAGAAAACAAAAAAAAAAAATTGGATGGTTTCACGTTGCAGTAACTTCATTATAGTTTTACACAGTCATTATTGCCACATATACAGAGTACAATGTAATTATTACTTGCACATGCTAATACACGTATGTTATTGCAGTGAAAATATTTTACTGTCAGCAGATTACCTTTAAGATTGGGGGGGGGTGTCAGTTTTATTAATAAGCTGCTAATATACTCAGGTGGGCTGGTAGTTACAATGATGAGGTGTTTGAAAATCACATAGAGGATGGAGAAATGTGCAGTGTAAAGATATGAACGTGCCTTCAGAAACAGCAGGGTCATCGCTGGTGTGCTGCACTGAGAAGCAGGGATCGCAGTGGGCTAATGCACACAGGTACTAACCTTTGAAGTGGTGAAGTACAACAGCTCAGGAGTCCAGGTAGCTGGCATTGCCTCAGCTGAAGATGTCATGCAGTGAAGACAGAAGGACGCCACGGTGGGACCATGGACTTTTGTATTAAAAAAAAAACAAAAAAAAAGCTGGCAAAGACAGTGTGATGAAGAAGTGAATGATTCGAATTATAAGTCACTAGTGAATTCATAGGGTGAGTGGTGAAGCTGCAATGTTGGGAGTTGGGGCATTTCTCTTGTGGATTTTTTAATGTAATAGAATTTATCGCTTTTACAGCTAGACACACAGATCTTTTGTTTTTAAGAACAAACTTATTTATTATTTATTCATTTATTTATTATGGATATTTCTAATAGCACCTTTGCACAAAGATACTATTAATAGACTTAGCACTTATTTGCACACTAAATCCTGTTGTCTGCCTTCTTGCTTGGCCTAGTCCATCCCCAGCAATGAACTACAAGATGTCCATCTAGGAGTAGGAGCCAGTGGCCAAGGCTTTGGGCGTCTCATGGGGATGGATGCACGACTGACTGCGACCTATCACACAGGTAAACTGAGCTGTGCATTCCAAAAACAGTGGGAAGGTGCTGCTTCTCAGAGTACAATCTTCCATTGTTAAATAAATGTGCTCAGGCTTAACTGACATTTGGTGTGTGACTTTCTGTCACAGAGTTTGTTCTGTGTCCATGCCATCACTCTGACGTATGAGATGAGGATGTACCATGTTTCACTTGGTCAGCAAGACCACTGCTGCTTAAGGGTTATGCTCTCACAGGTTCAGGGAGATGGGAGTACTAGGTTCTTTACTTTATGCTAATTATCATGCATGACTTTACAATAAGAAAACATTTCATAATGGTATAAAATTATGCTTTAAACTTATGCTTACAAACAACAGCTAGCTGTAAACTGAGTTGTGGCTCCAGTTCTTTTGTCAGCCGCCAAGATAATGCAACTGGTAAGTTCCCAGAGATAGGAAAACAGAGGTGCACAGACAAGTGCTGCAACAGGGGTATTACTGAGTCATGCAGTACAACCGAACGGTCTCCCTTTCACAAGAATAGAGACAACTGTGTCTACTAAGGACTTAGGGTGAGTCTTACCGATTGTAGGCAGCAATGAAGTTCAATCAACATTAAATAAGTCACTAGAGTCAGTGTACTTATAAGTTATGCAGTCTAAACAATAGTCTATTTATGAAATACTATTCTTTCATATGCAGACAGGTCACAGGTTGTGGCACTCTCACAGATACAAATGAGCCAGTAAAATCGCAAGCTTTTTCTTTTCCACTGAATTTCACTTAACTTTCATGTAGCGACCTCTGTTCTTTTACTTAAGGATGAAGAAAATGTGCAGATGAATATGTAGCAGCCATCAATAACAGTAAGGAACAGTGGCACACACACACACATACAAGAGATTGTCACCATTTCTGATCATTTTGTGCACATGTTGGTGACTGTAACTGACAGCAAGTGCAGTAAGTTCAATCACAGGTAAGCAGCTTGATCAGCAGCTGGCTATTTATCTGAGCATAGAAACTGCTGCTTGCTGTATGCAGCACCCTAAGGGATCTAGGAGGTGACACTTCAAGCAATCTCTCTGCAAAGACAGTACATGTCACTGATTGTAAGTGGAATCCAAGCAATAAGCTCTGACACAGGTAAATAGCCAGACAGGCAGCTGTCCATTAAGATTAGGATTAGCAGAACCTGCACCTTGCAATTTCCAGAACCTTAAAATTAAACCATCTCAGGAAATACAGATGCTAGGAGGGGAAAAAATTTATAACAAGAGTATTACATCAGTGGAAGGTTTTTTGTGTCATTATTAAGCCTTTAACACTTCTATGAAGTACTGCACTATCATCAAAAACTGTTGAATTTTCAAACACAACTGTCTTAAAACAGTGAAACATTCAGTGTGACTTCAATTATAGGTAAGTTTATTGTTTTTAATCTACCTTGATAGAACTTACTTCAACTTGTATATTTTCTTCTTTTACTCATCTGATAATCATTTCTGTTGGCTAAAGAGATCAGCAGAGTTGAACACGTGCTGGTGGTATGTACCTAAATGTGCTGCCTATACAAGCAGTGGTTGCAGCTTGCGTGAACCTCTGCCACACAAACTCACTACTCTTGCTACTTGAACTTGTAGCAGACCAGGTTAAGGAAATGATTTTTGTGACTGTGAAATAAAAAATTGCAAGAATTGAAAGCAAAAAATGACCTAACTTATACAGAAATTAATGAAATATGGAAGGAGCGACATAAGCATGGCACTACAAACAAAAAGTGAAGAATAAAGTATTTACATTTCAGAAAACGTCACAGATGTATAATCTGCAGATTATAGTGATTCAATACTTTTTCACTGACGTTACTATTTATCAGCAGAGAAGCACAATGACCTGTTATTCATTATGTATACTCTCCAATGAGTACATCTGTCAAAAAAATGTTATGCTTAAGAAATAAAAACTACAATTAGCTATATTCATCCATAACCAACTTAGTTTTTAGGTACACGATACTGTAAAATGCTATTTGCAAACATGCACTTAAGTTTATGTACTCTATTAATATATGTCGGTACATTCCATTCTCACAACTATTTTTGGATCTGACTCATTGTTACAAAAATATATAACAGAAAAAATGTGGTATCCGTCTCTTTATATGTGTCATTGATTACACAAAAAGCATTTGATAAATTCAAGCATGAAGAAATGTCAAACATTTTAAGAAGTCAACCACTTGATGGAAAAGACATTCAATTAGTAATGACAGCAGCAAACAGCAGTTATATCAATGTTGAATTTGAACAATAAAAGCCAATAAGAAGAGGTGTATGATAAGGCTGTGTTCTTTCACCAGATATTTTGTTGTTACACAGCAAAATTATTCTAAGAGGGTAGGAGGTGTCAATGTAACCAATGTGCGATTTGCAGATGATACTGTATTGATTGTTGAAAGTGAAGAACTACTACAAGTTTTAAATGTGGTAGTAGAAGACACTGTGGAAACGGACTGACATTGAATTGTAAGAAGATAGTATTGTGTTTACAAAAGACAAAGTAATGCAAGTTAAAAGTAAATCTGAAAATGTCAAGCAAGTGGATCACTTTTTTATATGGGTGGCATGTTAATGCAAGATGGAAAAAGACAGACAGAGATTGGGAGCATGTGCTGACAGCACATTGCCATACCCACCACAAAATGAACCACCTAGACTGAGACCCGAGTGCATTGGGTGATACCCCAGCACCATACTGGAATTGTGTGTGTGTTTTTTTTTTTTTTAAATGGTTGCTGGAGTACCAATCCTGACACCAACCAGCAAGTTTTCCCTGCAAGCTGGAGGTCCTGACTGGATGCAGATTAACATCATACTCAACTGCAGGCTAAGAGCCTTGCTCAAGGGCCCAATGGAGTAGAGTCACTTCTGGCATTTACAGGACTCAAACCAGCAACCTTCCGATTGCCGGCACAAATCCCTAGCCTCAGAGCCACTACTCCGCCCAAGATGGAAGAATTGAATAGGAAAGCAGCTTTTATTCAGTTTAAACACACATTTATAAACCAACACATAATCCAGCATTTCTCAACCTTTAAGTATTTGCGACCCGAGTTTTCATAACAGTTTTAATCGCGTCCCCCTAACGTTTTTTTGAAACCCTAATAAAATTTATTCCTATATTTTTTGCTGCTTATACACTGCTACAAGTTTAAAATTTCCCTACGAATAGCGAAATTACACCACACATGGCAACATTCGCGCCCCCTTTTTTGTTACTTCGGGGGGGCGCACCCCACAATTTGAGAACCGCTGACATAAATCAATAAAAACAAAGATGAATATTCTAAGGTGTTATGTTAAGTCTGTATTCATTTAAAATTGTGAAACATGGACTGTGAGCAAAACAGTGGAAGGTAGACTAGAGAGCTGATATGTGTTTGTTAGAAGAATGCCAAACATTCCCTTGAAAGATAAAGTAACAAATGAAGGAGTATTAAAGAGATCACAGGTGAAAAGACTATGCAAGATAAAGAACAAACTATCTGGGGCATATCATCAGAGCTGAAGACATTGAAAGTGGTGTATTGCTGGGTAAAAATCAATGGAAAGTGAGGAAGAGAGTGAAACTCCATCAGTGGAAATGCTGGGAGATGGTTTGGGAACAACATGTTTTGTAAACGAGATGTTTAATACGGAAAGGAAAAAAAGCAGGTGAAACATCACAATTGCCAATATCTTCATTAGACATGGCACTGACAAAGAGATCTGTCATTTTGAAGAAGTTTATAAAAAAAAAAGAATCATCTTTCAAAACAGTGCACATAAGCACCTATATGGTGTGCCTGGTGTACAGGGAGAAATGGTGAGGAAAGTTCTTTGTTTCCAGAGTTTTCTAGCAAAAAGCAAACAGGGCTCTTAGTTAAACACTTACTGGTTTCATATATTTAAAAAACACATTATGCTAAAGTTATTAAAAAAATTACAATACCCTGACACTCCAAAAATCCTGACAATCACTGGACCCTGGAAATACAGGTGCACCCTAATGGATAACCTGCTTTTCTATGCATAACAATGATACATCTATATATATATAATTCACTAAGTCCATGGCAAGCAAGACGCATGCAAGACATGGCAAGCAAGACAGAGCCCCACCCACCAACAATTCACTAAGCAGCCGACCATGGCACACAAGACAGAGACCAGACGACAGCAAGCAAGATGCACGCAAGTCCATGACAAGCAAAACGCACACAAGACAGAGCCACTGCCGCCAACTCACAGAGCCCCACCAACTCTAAGACCAAAGGATACGCACGACAGAGCCCCGCCCGCCAACTCTAACCCTCCTCCTGAGTCCACCCTCGCTCTCGAGGCACGCAGCACCTCACCCAACACTGCCTCAGTCGCTTTCGTCTCTGCTACAGTCCACATGCACCTCTGAGCCACGTTGACTTTTCATTGTTCTTTTCAGCTCCGGCTGCTTTTCTATATGTAATCCACCAAGTCGCCCGACCATGGGATACGCACGCACACAAGACAGAGCCCCGCCCGCCAACTCTAACCCTCCTCCCGCGTCATGGGGTACGCAAGACAGAGCCCCGCCCGCCAAGTCTAGCATTTACTGTCGCCGGTTGCATTAACAAGCAACCTTTGTGGCGTCACATGCATGTACTTACACTGACGACAAATGTGACAGCTCTTCCTCACGAACAAGATTTCGCAAGACGGGAAAAACGGAACACCTGCAACATTACCTTCACATTGTTTTCCTTTTATTTCTGATCCTGTTCAACAACTACAGTATGTGGCGACATCAACTTCTCAACTGTGACTCCGGAACAACTCAGTACGCGAGCTATATTAAGTGTCACCAACGAAGAATCGCTACACCTTAATGAACAAGTACTGAAACTTATCCCTACCGACAAAGTAACTTTCATCAGCGTTGACTCCATCGTCACAGACGATCCCGCACATCAACTTTCATTCCCCAAAGAATTTCTTAGCAGTCTTACAGTGATCCCTCGCTATATCGCGCTTCGCCTTTTGCGGCTTCACTCTATCGCGGATTTTATATGTAAGCATATTTAAATATATATCGCGGATTTTTTGCTTGCTCGCAGATTTCTGAGGACAATGGGTCTTTTAATTTCTGGTACATGCTTCCTCAGTTGGTTTGCCCAGTTGATTTCATACAAGGGACGCTATTGGCAGATGGCTGAGAAGCTACCCAACTTACTTTTGTTTCTGTCTCTCTCTCTCTCTCTCTTGCGCCAACTTTCTCTGATCCTGACGTAGGGGGTGTGAGCAGGGGGGCTGTTCGCACACCTAGACGATACGGACGCTCGTCTAAAAATGCTGAAAGAGTTGCTACCTTCTGTGTGCAGCTGCTTCGTGAAGCGACATGCTGCACGGTGCTTCGCATACTTAAAAGCTCAAAGGGCACGTATTGATTTTTCACTGTTTGTTTTCCTCTGTCTCTCTCTCTCTCTCTCTCCCTGCTCCTGACGGAGGGGGTGTGAGCTGCCGCCTTCAAAAGCTTTGTACCGGCGGTGCTTCGCATACTTAAAAGCCAAACAGCCCTATTGATTTGTTTGGTTTTCTCTCACTTTCTGACATTCAGTGCTCCTGACACACACTCCTTTGAAGAGAAAGATATGTTTGCATTCTTTTAATTGTGAGACAGAACTGTCATCTCTGTCTTGTCATGGAGCACAGTTTAAACTTTTGAAAAAGAGACAAATGTTTGTTTGCAGTGTTTGAATAACGTTCCTGTCTCTCTACAACCTCCTGTGTTTCTGCGCAAATCTGTGACCCAAGCATGACAATATAAAAATAACCATATAAACATATGGTTTCTACTTCGCGGATTTTCTTATTTCGCGGGTGGCTCTGGAACGCAACCCCCGCGATGGAGGAGGGATTACTGTACTCCCACTCGCATGCTTCCGCATAAACTCAAACTTATAATTGGTTCAGTCATCATGTTTCTCAGAAACATCATGCCAGCAAAAAGTCTCTGTAAAGGCACTAGACTGACTTACCAGCATTCACCGCAATTTACTGGAGTGTAAAACAATCGCAGCTGCTACCTCACAAACTGTCTATATTCCCCGGATTTCCCTGACCCCAACAGATTCAAATTTGCCTTTTACTTTTACACGCAGACAATTTCCTGTTAGATTGGCCTTTGCAATGACAATTAATAAGGCACAGGGACAAACTTTCAAAAAGATATGCCTGTATCTGCCAAAACCAGTTTTCAGTCATGGACAATTGTATGTTGCTCTCTCCAGAGTTCCATCTTTTCATTCACTCACAGTTGTATCCTCAAACCCACCCCATTTGGACAACTGTGTCTTTCAGGAAGTGTTCACTCATCAATAAATAATTATGCGGCGTATGCTACGCCGCGGCTTGTTGGCTAGTTTATAATATTGTTCTTTACGCTCTAAGTGAAACTATCATATGTAAAGTGGTCATCACTTCTTTCAGTTTAATTTAAAACAAACAAACTGCTATACAATATTTTTTTTTAAATTACTGTCTCAATACTCCTAAAAAAAATAGTAACTATATGGAAAAGACAAAAACAAAATTAACATACTGTCCTGGATGAAAAATAAACCTCTTTCACTTGAGATGATCAGGGGAAAAAATGGCAGTCAAAACTGACCTCCAACTGGCTCTTCAGTAACAATGTAAAGTATAAGGCCTACAGCTAACCACCGAGATCCAATAGTCTCATCTGTAGGTTAGTCGTTGTGGACCTACAGTACCAATTAAAAAACTGATATTTGGTTCAGCAAGGAATCATCCAACCATTTAGGATCATGAGGTCCAAAACCTACCCTGTCTTGATTAGGTGCTAAGCAGTCCAACACATGGTGGTACAGGGTACATGCTGGTCACAAATTCACACTTTCTTATCACAACAAATAAGCAAATGTACATCACAGTAATGGGAAGGAAAAACAATGTGCCAAAGAAAAATCTATGTACAGACAGGAACAACATACAAACTACAGACAGACAGAGAATGGCACCGAATTCAAACCCAGGATTCCAGAGATGTGAGGCAGCACATTACCCATAGCACTACTGCACTGAACCCCAACAATAAACAACAAAGCTACACAAGAATAGAAGTAAAAAAAAATAATTAAACTGCCCAAAATTTTTAAAAAGCATCAGAATTCAATTAAAATGCAAAATGCAACAAACTTATACAATGTAAAACCAGCCTAAATAGTGCCAAGAGGTTGTTGATGAGAAAATGCTGTCTACAGTTTAAAACAATGTAAAGATAGTTCCCCTAAAGATATAGGAATACGTTTAGGCAAACTGAAGCATTTTTCCCCAACATGCCTCACAAATATTTATCATAGTTATAAAGTGTTAATATCACATCATCAACTAGTTACAATAAGCCGACAATAAGCCAGGTCATTTGGAGAGAATCTGCAGGGAGGCAGAGCCATGTGTGACAGACAGGCATAAAAGGAGCTGTGCTGAATAATGCAGGAAGTTGAAGTGAGAGAAGAAAAAAAAAAAAGAAGAAGCCAGACATCAAGTTAAGATCATAAAGAGAGTGGTTTCCCAAACAGGTTTAAGTACTTTACTGGAGACTTCCAGGGAGCCAAAAGTGCAAGTTACACCAAGTTCATGTTAAAGAAAAAAAAAATGAACAGGCATTCTTTTGATTGCTATTAACCTCTGCTTTTGTCCATTTGTCAGTCTTTCCTCCATCACACCTTGGATTGTTCCACTACACTATATTGAGTCTGTTAAGGAAGGTGAATTTTGGAGGAGAGAAATGATACAATCTTATTTTATTCTGTTTGAGCAGAGGGTATTAACTGCATAATGAAATATCAATAAAACAAAGATTGTGACTGACTTTATAATACCAAGCTTTAATATGGGTTAAGTTTCACTTTTGAAGTTGCTTACTATTCTCCGAATTCTGTTCCATCAAAATATCAAAAATTTGGAAATGAACATTTTCTGTGTTGTCTGTCAATTAATCAGTGGCAATGGAAATAGGATTAGCTTGATGAGACCTTCTATCAGACTTTATATATACTCTGCCAAGACATGAATACAACGTGCACCAGTTGGAGCTCAATAACATTATCCATTGATTTATTACTAGGAATCTCTAACAAAATGCCTATAATGCACTTGTTACCTGCACACAAGTGAAGGCTTTATTGTGTTTAATCAGCATTCATGCAGCTTGGGGGAAAAGCACTTGATGAATGCTCTGGTTGAATTACAGAATGGGAGATTATATTTTTAATGTGACCCTTAACTTGTTTGTAAGGCCTCAAGTTTCCTGAACCAGCTCACAGACTATGGTGGATAAGTTTCTGAAGATAGTGGCAAGTCACACTGTACTCCTTCATGACAGCGGCCGTTTTATTCCAGATCAGATAGGTCAGCTGAGCGCTTTCAAATAATGGTATTATTAAGACATAATTTTTGGTCCATTCCAATCCAAAATTGACTTGATGTGAGAGATGTGAATAAGTGAGTAAGTAACAGTGCCCAAATGAATGAGGGAGTGCATCTGTTAAATTGTAAAAAGTATTTATGTTGGTGCTCAGTCTAGCCCAGCTCATAGGGTATTTGCACTAAATGAATTTGGACCCAGGTGAAATCTATTTGATGACTCCTTGGCATTAACAATCAAAACAGAAATGAATAAGAAGCTCATTGCAAAAAGTATGCTCCCAGAGTCGTCTTTTCACTGTTGCAGATAAGACTGACACTTGGTGTATATTTAAGCCGCGTTCAAACTGACGGACCTGTAAGCTGTCTGTTTCTCAAACAAGACTCTGATGTACTTGTCCTCTGCATATTGTCTTTCTGCTTCAATTTCTATCCTCCTTAGAGCCCACTTTGCCCCTTTCTCTCAAAATACTAGAGAACACTTTTGAATGATATCTTCAGTTTCCTAGCAATCTGTCACATGTTTATTTCATAGATCTACAATAGACGGATGTGCTTCTTATGAAAGACGTTTCATTTTGGCTATTTTTTAATCCAGAATTGAACTTTAGGAATGCCAGTACTATGCAACCTAATGAAATCACTAGACAGACAGATAAAGATAGACAGATAGATGCTTTATTGAACAGAATAACAGGCTTCAGCTATGCCAACATAATTACAAAGGTTTCTCTAATAATAAATCTGCATTTAAAAATTAAAGATGAGCTAAAAGAATTTACCAAAAGATGGTTTGAGGAGGCGACACGGTGGCACAGTGGGTAGCGCTGCTGCCTCGCAGTTGGGAGATCTGGGGACCTGGGTTCTCCCTGCGTGGAGTTTGCATGTTCTCCCCGTGTCTGTGTGGGTTTCCTCCGGGTGCTCCAGTTTCCTCCCACAGTTCAAAGACATGCAGGTTAGGTGGACTGGCGATTCTAAATTGGTCCTAGTGTGTGCGTGGTGTGTGGGTGTGTTTGTGTGTGTCCTGCGGTGGGTTGGCACCCTGCCCAGGATTGGTTCCTGCCTTGTGCCATGTGTTGGCTGGGATTGGCTCCAGCAGACCCCCCCGTGACCCTGTGTTCGGATTCAGCGGGTTGGAAAATGGATGGATGGTTTGAGGAATGGCTGCTGAATATGGGGCTTTTGTAAATAAATTACAAACAACTCCTTTCAATCAGATACTGTATAGCCTTTTGCAATATCAGTAATGGCTTGGCTATTTTTTCAAATAATTTAATGGTAACTTGATAAAAAAAGTATCCATTTCTATCAAAAAAAAGGACATTTTTGAGTAATTCAAAACTAGTATACAGTGATCCCTCGCTATATCGCGCTTCGCCTTTCGCGGCTTCACTCTATCGCGGATTTTATATGTAAGCATATTTAAATATATATCGCGGATTTTTTGCTTGCTCGCGGATTTCTGAGGACAATGGGTCTTTTAATTTCTGGTACATGCTTCCTCAGTTGGTTTGCCCAGTTGATTTCATACAAGGGACGCTATTGGCAGATGGCTGAGAAGCTACCCAACTTACTTTTCTCTTTCTCTCTCTTGCGCTTTCTCTGATCCTGACGTAGGGGGTGTGAGCAGGGGGGCTGTTCGCACACCTAGACTATACGGACGCTCGTCTAAAAATGCTGAAAGATTATCTTCACGTTGCTACCTTCTGTGTGCAGCTGCTTAGTGAAGCTTCGGCATACTTAAAAGCTCGAAGGGCAGTATTGATTTTTGCATGTTTGTTTTTCTGTCTCTCTCTCTCTCTCTCTCTGCTCCTGACGGAGGGGGTGTGAGCTGCCGCCTTCAACAGCTTTGTGCCGCGGTGCTTCGCATACAGCCCTATTGATTTGTTTGCTTTCTCTGTCTTTATGACAGTCTCTGCTCCTGACAAGCACTCCTTTGAAGAGAAAGATATGTTTGCATTCTTTTAATTGTGAGACAGAACTGTCATCTCTGTCTTGTCATGGAGCACAGTTTAAACTTTTGAAAAAGAGACAAATGTTTGTTTGCAGTGTTTGAATAACGTTCCTGTCTCTCTACAACCTCCTGTGTTTCTGCGCAAATCTGTGACCCAAGCATGACAATATAAAAATAACCATATAAACATATGGTTTCTACTTCGCGGATTTTCTTATTTCGCGGGTGGTTCTGGAACGCAACCCCTGCGATGGAGGAGGGATTACTGTACATAGGTATTTCTTCTAAAGTTCATAAGGCTTGCAAGACTCCTGGTTAATAAAGAAAAATCTGAAGTCCTCTTGGTGTAATTTTTGAGAGAAAATAAACCACAGGGCCACTATCCTTTAGATCAAGTGAAAATTTTTTGAACCTGGGCTACTCTCATTAAGCCTGTTTTGTAGGTCTGTGGAGAACAGAATATGTTATTTTGAATATGGGGCAGGTCACAATTATACACTGTTTTGCATATACAATGACAATTATTTGTGTCAGTGTTTACCAAGACAACTACTCAATTCAGAAATATTTTATTTTTCAAAGTCAGCAACGTAAGGGTTTCATAGTAGAAGACGTTTAAGAACCAATTTCTTCAGGAATATAAAATTCCAAAAAAAAAAAAAAATCCAAACTGTATGTGAGTATGGAAAAAGAATCACAGATGTGTGATTGTTCCGTACGGTGAAAAAACAAATGAAAAAAAAAAAAAACTGAATTGCACCCACTGTCAGACTTTACATGCAGCTCTCCACATGTTGGTTCGATGTTACTCCACTTAGCTGTTGGCAAAGCTCCACAAGATGTCTGAAGCTAAGGATTAGCTCTTTCATTAGCTACTCGTGCTAATCCTTTTCATCATTCCTCCACTACTTCTTCCAATTAAAACACAGTTCACCTCAAAGTCTGCACTCAGAAACAAGGCTTGTACTCTTCTTAACATATAAATAATTACTTCCTTAAAAGGCATTACCTGAATTTTATTTGACTTGTAAATTGCATTACCTTAAATTAGTGGTGCCTTAACATTTTCTCAAACATTCCTGCTTTAAATAGCAATTTTTACATCAACATTTACATTAAAAAGTGAAGTAACCTTGTATTTAAAATTTGCACTGAAACATCTAATGAATATTTAATGACTATTTCATACAGTACTATGTACCAAGATGTCCTGTTGTACCGTTTATACAAAAATGGGACTTTAGGATAATTTTGGCCATGAAAGGGAAATAGATGACACACTAATGCTTAAAATTTTCTTCGTTTAGTGTGTGTTACTATGCTGGACTGACTGGTTAGTTTGCAGGTTTAGCTTACAGATAACTTCTCATAAGTGGAGCTCAACACCATTTACAGATTCAAATAGACAGGTAGCTGTGCATTTTTAAAATTTCTGTATAAAAGAGCGGCATAAACATTTCTCAGGATTCAAGTACTTGATTCAGTTAAAATAACAGAATGTGAGGCAGTGCATTTTAGAATTTGTATGTATAAAGCTTTTTATAACAATTACTTAAGATTTAAAATACAACACAGAGCACTGTTAAAGTGCACAACAGTTCATACAACATAAAGGCATAAGAAACAGTACACAGACACACTGAAATGCTTGGTACACGTTCAGGAATATTCCAGCGTGTTTCCCACTATTCAAAGTGGATTAAAATAACACTGCCAAGTTTATTAACAACCACTATGTACTACAGTATATTCTGGTACTAGAACGGAGCTGCAAAAAATGTTTGTGAACCCTTTGGAACTCCCTGGATTTCAGCATTAATTACTCTTATCACAATGTGGACTAATCTCGCACAAAGTAACAAAGTCAAATACACTCTGCCTAAATTAATATCACACATATACATTATTCGAATATTCTTTCACAGCCTAGGATGGAGAAAGACTGTGGATCTCTACTCTTAGAACTTTTCAAAAAACTAACTGGTCAGATGAGATTGGGGTGTGGCATGGAGATGCCCTGCTCCATAAAAAAGGCACCCAAACTATAGACAGAGAGTCTGTGGTTCAAGAAAAATCTGCTCACATCGGCCATGCCCCATAAAAAGAAATTCCACAATAAGGGCATTAGAAGAACTATAGAGATATTAAAAGCTGAAAAAGGCTACAAAAGCATCAATAAAGCACTGGGTATCAAGACATACTGTCAATAAATGGAGGAAACTGACTATGGCTGCTACTGTCAGCATGCAAAGCCAAAGAAGGTAAAAAAAGAACCATATGGTATGATCAAATGACGTTCAGAATTCTCCTGAACTTGCTAAAGTCTCTATTCTTGTGTCCACTATAAAAAACACTGAACAAAAATGCCACACCCTGGACCATCACCTTGACTTGATGGTGGAGCGTGTGCACATTAGGAATGCTCAGAACAAGCTTTTCTGGAGCTTTGTGCTCCTGGGGAGCGGTTTTCCTTGACAGAGAGGTTTAGGCTGATAGACAAGACAAAGAACAGTTCACAATGACCCTCATGACAGTAAATATTAAAAAACTGTGTACTCTGCACAGAATTAGGGTTACTGGGATCCACACCTGGAGGCAAGCCTGGGGGTGGCGCTCACCAGCAAGTGTCTGATGGTTGGGTAACCCACATAATCCAGCTGAACACTTGTCAAAACGGCAAAGTGGAACCATCTTGTGGGCTCACCACATTCAAGATGAAGGGTGAAGGTCAGGTGTGACACCAGTTTAGTTACAGTCACAGGCAGTAAAAACCAAGAGCATCTTAATGCCTATTAATGGAGACTGGCTTTGGGAACTTGAATAATTACCTCTCTGACAGGGAAGGAGTATGAGCTAATGCAGAAGGTGAAAAAGTACTGTAGTTGGTATCATCTCTACACATGGCATGGTTTCTGCAACCAAACTTCTTTTTCGGGGAAGGCATCTCTCATACTTTGGAGTTCCGATGTGTGAAAGGCCTTGGTAATGCGCGATGATACTGAATTTGGATTTGAAGTGAAGGGTATAGGGTCTGATACATTGGGAAAACCTAGACTAGAGGTGAGAGTGTCCTGGAAATGTCTGGCAGTGGCATCTACTCATGATGACTTCAACTCCTACCTGCACGACCCTCACCAGGAGAAGTGCTTCAAATGATAAGAGATAAAAAATGGTATTCATGTAAGAACAACATGGAAAAAATCAGTGGTTTTCAAAAGAAACGTTTCGGTATCCCTCATCTTTGTAAAAGATGCTTCCCAATACCTCTGAGACAATCTTTTTTGGTTAAACAAGACAAAAGTTTACCTCTATGGTAGAAACGTGAGATGCTCTGTTTGGTGGAAGAAAGCACTGCACACCTAAATCAAGTCCTCACGGTGGAGGGACTCCTTTGGTGCCTCAGGGACCAGATAGCTTGCTAGCATAAATAGCACAATGAATACAAAACTGTGTCAAGAATTTTTATAAGGTTGAAATAATCACTATTTCAATGTGTACAAAGCATTGCAAAACTCTTACTTGCATGTACAACAGGAGAATGTTAGAGCTGCAATCTATCACCTGCACCTTAACAGAAGTTAGGTGACACAACAAGACAGACACCCAAAATACAGGACTACATAGCCTAAACAGATGAAAATGGCTAAGAGGGAAATATCAAAGAAATGAAAAAGTTTTCTGTGGAGGAATGGTCTAAAATTAATCCAAAACATTGCACAAATCTGATTAGCAACTACAAGTGAGGTTATGTAGAGGTTATGGCAGCTAAAGGAATGCTTACCTCTGACCTAATACAAGAGTTCAAACACTTTCCCAGCCTAGTCTATAAATAATTAAAATTTGCAGTACTGACAAAAAAGCAGTACCTTTGCTTGCGTGCTGTTAGTTTAAGCAGAATGTGATTTAGAGATCAGTCCAGATGGACAGTATTTTGAGTACAAGGACCTAAATGACTAGTTTTCAAAAGTGCTGAAAAGATGATCCTACAGACTAATTTCAGCCAATATAGAAAACTGTAAGCACTTTAATATAGAAACTGGTTAGTCTTTTTTTTTAATTTTATGAAGAATGGTTCTAACCAAGCACAGTCTGTTAAGGTTAACACATAAAAAATATCCTGAAGCTCTTCATGCACAAAAAAGCATAGCTTAAATTTCAGCACAGGATTGTGGGAATTAAAGCTACTATTTAAAAATCCCACATAGTTTAACTTAATACAATGGGAGAATACTGCTGCTCTTTCAAAGCAAAAAGGCTTTTGTTGCTTTCATTTTGAATACTTTTAACATAAAATTATTTCTGAAATAAAAATACATGATTCATGCTTTCAGAGCACAATGTGAGTTGCAATCAGCTTGTACTGTGTCACACACGTGCAATAAGGAGACAACTAAAGGGCCTAAATAATAGTAATTCCATGCCTGACCAGGGGGTGGCAGGGTGCACTAATTCTCTCTCTCTCAATTCCTTACAGACCATTCTTGGAAAATCCCGCCAGTTCTGGGGCAGCCCATGACGTCACTTCCAGTCCAGGAGCTGCCGTCAACGTTACTTCCGGTTCCGGCCCTGATAACATCACTTCCTATCCTTGCATTTAAAGGCTGCCATTTTAAGGCAGCAAATCAGTTCTGTTTTGGACTCAGTCGTGTGAACGTGTCTGTTCTGCTTAATCAATTTTTCAGCCAGGAAATATTATATGAGTGGCTGCCCCAAATCTTTCCAATGACTCTTTGTCGTTCTTGTACCAACTGTCAAACATTTCTTATTCCTTTAGTCAGATAATAAATTTAATGCATCCCCCAACTGCAATGAACGAGGTTACAGTTGTCCAACAACCCATCACTGAGAGTCCAGGGGGACAAGTGCAAATCCCAGCTGCACTGGGCGCAAGGCAGGACACCACACTCTCACACATCCACGGTTATTCAAATGGAGTTATCCGGTGATCTAACTTGTATGCTTTCCAGATGAGAGGAAAAAAAACGAGTACCCAAAGAAAACGCCACACAAAACCAGGGCAGGTTTCAAACTTAGTGGCTGTCTCTGTACGTGTGGGTACAGTGACTAAAACAGCTGGTCCTTATATTAATTACAGAATTAATGTTTACTCAGAGTTTAAAATCTTCCACACTGGCCAGACATTTACTTTGCTTTGTGCTACTTGAACTAAGCAAGTTGCTCAAATGATACAACATATTGTGTGAAGGGAAGCACAGAATCATAGATGTGCAGTCAGAAGGGCTGCTAAAACAGCATAGTTAATTGCTGAAATTAAACCAGTAAACACTACATTTGCATAATCAGTTGGGATTTAAAAGCAAGGTAATATTCGTTAGTATAGCAACTAAAATTTACACATGTAGTAAACATTACAAATAACTTGTATTTCGTGGTACAGCAGGAAGCAAACGCGGTGCAGTCACCAGTTGCTGCAGAAAGGGTGAGTTAAGTTCAAAGGCAAATTCTGCACTAGTACACAGGCACAAGATAAAACATAATCTGATCACTTATGTGAGGCACCTTGAAAATAAGATGACAAAGGCTGTTTTACAGTCATTCTAAAATAGGGGATTAATTGTGAGTTGACAGATTTGATTCCACAGTGGCAGCCTTAAAGTTAGGATGGGTGTTAAAATAGGCAATAAGATTTGGAAAATTAAAGCATCAGAAGTTTGCGATATTTAGAATTCGAATTACTCTTCAGTGTTACGAGGTGGTAGTATCTCTTCCATATACTGAATCATAAACATTTCACAAACTTTTATTTTTTTTTTTTAAACAAACCATTTTTAAAAACTAATGTTACGAAAGCAGCTTTAAACAGTTTGTGCAAATGAAAATATTCAGTATATTGTAGGTATTCACTGATTCTGCTACAACACGATCAGAATTTATTTTTTCAGCCACTGAGCAAAGAGCAGTGAATACATTTATTGTGTGTATATGGTCAGTTAAATCATCTCTGATGATCATCTCATTATCTATTATATATACTGAAATACAGCCCATGTAGTGTTTGTTTAAAAAGAGAACTAGCAAAAAATAGGGAAAAAGCAGACTGCTTTATCTAAAGAATATATTGATGCAAGTAGAAAAGCAATTTGCCACCCACCTTGATTTTCAACATTTGTAGCAGCTTAACGCACAGCACAGCTTTCTCTCCACCAACATTTCACTCTCATTCCATTAGCAGCACCTTAAGTTTCTCACCTGTCTATTAAAAATCTCAACTGGGATTCCAACTGCTATAGGCATTTTCACACTAACTTTTTCCAATGCAGGTAGAAATCTGTAGGTATATAATTTCATGCTATACTTTTTTCCAAACGTATGCTCACACTTCTCATTAGGTAATAAGAACACACATGAATATCCTAATATGTGCACAGCTGACAGAATGTATTCATAACACGCTTCATAAACTGACAGACAACACATTTTAAACTAAACACTTGCTGACTGCTATCAACATATTTTACTCAAAGTTCAAACAGGAATTTTTGTTTGATTCACAGGAAAGGAAGCTGTGTAATAAACTGTAAATGTATGCCATGCATGCGAAGTGATTTCCACAGGTACCTTTTACTTTTTGCCTACATTACTCTGTTAAATTTCTCAGTCAGTATTAAATCTTTTCCAACCAGCTCAAAGTATCCTGTTTGCAAATGTGAAGCCTTTCACAATGATATCTGAATCCAGCTTGCACACACAATGTTATATAGAAAAGAGAAAACAGATTGGTTTTGACATGGGTATGAAAATGCTTCCCTAATAGTACTAAATCCTAATTCAACTTTATGCCTGCCTGGGTGTAACTGTTCATCAAATTTACCCCCTTTAGCTGGAAAGGCATTAGCATGAAAATGCAAGCGAGACCAGCAAACATAAGACTTAGTGAAGGAAAGCAATTCACTTTCCTAGCTGGATACTTTTAAAACTATACTAAAATAATAATTGTAATCTTTGTCGTCTTTTAAAAAATACCTCAATTTCATTTGAGCCATCTCAGTAAATTATACTTAACATAACCGTTTAAGACAGGAAATTTCCAAAAGACATATACATGTATCCTCACTGCTTACAGCAAGTAATTGCTATATTAGGTCAGAATCAAGTTGAACTTTCCATTAGATAAGAAAAAGAAAATTTAAACACTGGCCTGACAATGTTATATTATTTTATTCCCTCTGGTTTTTATTATACAGTATATATTATTATACTGTATTTATTATACAGTATATTATTATTATATAGATAGATAGATAGATAGATAGATAGATAGATAGATAGATAGATAGAGCGGAGTGGTGGCTCTGAGGCTAAGGATCTGCGCTGGTATCCCAAAGGTTGCCGGTTCGAATCCCCATCACTGCCAAAAGAGATCCTACTCTCCTGGGCCCTTGAGCAAGGCCCTTAACCTTCAATTGCTCCAGAGGTGCTGTACAATGGCTGACCCTGCGCTCTGACCCCAAGGGGTATGCGAAAACTAACAAATTCCTAATACAAGAAATTGTGTAAGGCGAAATAAAGAAAAAAAAAATTATATAAAAAAATACACATACATATTATATATATATATATATATATATATATATATATATATACATACATACATACATACATACACACACACACACACACACATATACATACATATATATATATATACACATATATATACACACACCTGTATATACTGTATGGACGACCAAGTATGTCAATTTATACAACTAAGTAGTCATGCAATGTGACATGGCCGTAAACTGAAGGGATGATAGCTCTTGATCAGGTTTAATTGATACAGCATGCCTTAAAAACACTTTGCTAAAACTGCAAATCCAACAATAAGCTTTTCAAAAATTATGGTTGACCATTTCCTTTGTCCATCTGTCCATTTGTTCATTTTGTCTCTTGAAATACAAGAAAGCTTTCCAAAAGCTGCACAACAAAAAAAAAAATCAACTACAAACCAGGTTTTTGCAGTTTTGCAAATCAGGTGTAAAGGCTGAGTAGCACAGTAACTTAGGCAACTGGACTGTAACGGTTGATGCCTAGTTCATTCACCACCAACTCAAGTGTATTACCTTGGCCAAGACACACTAAACAGCTGTGTCCTTTAAAGTTATTTGGGATAGAAACCTTAGACACAATTAAACATGTAAATAGATATTAATTTTAAAATCTAAAACTAGCAGGGAAAAGATTTTTCTATATTATCCCACATTGTTGAGTTCAGCTAGTTTCAAACAATTAAATAAGAATTCCCAATTGTCTGTTTGAAAAGATAAATGCATGATACCAAGGCCAAAGTTTTGACATGAATCAAATATTGGCGTTATCTACTCATATAAGATTTGCAAAACTGTGCAACATTTTCATGTGACGGTCATTTTTCTTCAAATCTGTATGTCATATAGGATACATCTATATATCATTATTTCATCTTCATTAGGAGAATACAACAATACTCTCATGTCAATACAACCAATTTAAAGTATATATGTCAAACCAAACACTATATATACACCCTCTCCACTCAAAGCAGTAGTAGTTCAGTTGTGTGTCAGCAGTCAACAAATAAAGCATATGTAATGGCACACACTTATAAACTGTAAAACTCCATAAACATTTAATTGCCAAAAAAATCATCACTGCTGATCATGCATGAGAAGTAGTATTCCTTACGTGTATTAAGCTAGATACTGGCGATACTTCAGCTAGTAGATTACCATTCAGCTTTCATAAACAACAGTTTCCAATAGTTTTAGCATTTGCTATACCTACAAATAAATCTCATGGCCAGAGTTTTGACCATATTGGAATGTACCTGTGGACCGATAACGAGCAAAGCAAGCCTTCAGGGAGGGGGGAACCACAAGTGGCCAGTGGGGAACACCCGCCCCCAGTATATATCACAGGTAAATACTGCAAAGACAATAAACATCAAAATAAAAATAAAAAAACCTTTCCATTCACTCTCCAAACCTGATTTTTACAGTTGCAGTGAGATCGGGAGCCAGATAAGTGACTCACAAGCAAGGATTATACATCAAAGATATAACCTAAGCATATAGCCTTCTTATTCAAAGTTCTCAACTTCACTGCAACTACTAATATAACTATTTAAGAAAAATGCCTTAACATTGACTTAACAGTAAATAAACCTAACAGTAGAAGCTTCTAGCCTAAATTCTTCTCAGGGCATTGATGTGCTGGCAATCATGGGTAAACAGACCTGCTGAAGGAAAAAGAACCCAGTTGTAATTTCATCATAACCCCTCTATTTCAGATCATCATCTTCATCCCCACATCCATTTGCCTTCTCTCCTCTCTGATGCTTTTTTGTTTATGATATTTACATGTATGAAACCCTTACCCAAGTAAAGAACAGTTTTATCTGGCAATCATCTCACTTACACAAAACATGTTAGGAGATGGAGCACATGTCTATTTAACTCAAGACAATTCTCACTAAATGAGAAAAATACATCTCAACTTTTAGCTTCTAAACTCGTGTTTTTTCAGCCTTGTACTGTCCTGTGTCACATCAAACACTTTCTCTTTCATGTCTTGTAACAAATTTTACTCCTGCTTTTAACAGACCAAAGTAACCAGCTTTTCCATTTGTCACTTTATTATTAAAAGCCTGCTTGGCTCAGCCATCTGTGTCGCGTTTCATTCTTTGCTCCTTTCAAGAATATAGCCATTGACAGAAAATACTGTTCAGTACAAATGAGTACAAATCAAAACAGTTAAATGGACACAAGAACAAATCGCTTAAACTTGCTATCCTCTTTCTTCAGTTCCATTATCTATGCATGTTACTCTGTTCTTTCTGTTTATGGTCTTTTTCTTTCTCCATTAATCTCAACAATTGAGTCCTATATCACATGTAACTTTTGCTCACTCTTTGTCCACAATCTGATCTTTAATATGCAGTGTCCTTGCTCCTTTTTCTCATCACAGTTCTCTGTCATTTGTTCTTCTTGTTTCACCAATACTCTGAACCGCCCCCTCCTCACCAATCTTTCACACTCTTCTCTCTTACATACAGTATGTGCCCACCGCCCCCCAATTTAAAATCTCACTGCTATCCTCAACTCACTCATCATAAGTTCCTTCTTCGCATTTATCGTGTTTACTGTAATTTCCTCTCCTATTATGTGCAACATTTTACACACTATTCTCATCCTATTTTTTCTGTACCCTTCAGCTTTTAATGCTACTTATCTTCCTCTTTCACGAATCTTGTCTGTTTTACTTATTCTTCGCGTCTTTTTTCTTTGATTTAATCATCTTAGTGTAGGTCAGGTTTCTCTTCATATACTGTATGTCCATTCCATCTAATATCACCTAGCCAAACACCTAATCATCCTCTTTTACGCTTGCCCTCCTCTTTCAACAGAGGACCTCCTTCAACATGCACTCCCCTTCCACACAACCCTTCTCCTGATTTCACTCGCCGTCTCTGCTTAATCTTGCTCTTTGCTTTCACCAGTCATCACTATTCTAAAATGCAGGTATTCGTTTGCTTCACAAATGACAGCAGCACTAGGTTACGGACACAAGCGTGTGAGCGGGGCAGTCCTCAGAGACTCACCGTGTCCGCTCCACTCGGCCTGCACCTGTCATACACCCCTACAGTGAAAACGCAAATGCACCCGGCAACGTCAGTTTCTTAGTTACTAACAACCCAAAACGACTTTCGGTAATACCCGCAGAGACATGCAACCTCGAAACAGCGGAGACAGAATAAACTGGGCATTTACCTGAGCCCGCTGCTCCGCTCGCTCCGAGGGGGCCATCTTTTTAGGCGCGTTAATCCACTAACGCAGCATCGCGCGTAAAGCGCACTCAGGCCAGAGTAGTCGACATCAGAGTCGGCGAGTAAGCGGCGCATGCGTGCGAGTAAGGAAAAAAATGAGAGCAGATTCAACACAGTTTAAGAACAGTTTTTCAAGTTTATATTTAAACTGTAAAGTGACGGTAAACAATAACAGTCTCGTCCATCACGAAGGACCGGGAGCTAAAGGATGTAAGCATTGCAATGAGTTTTCTTCGTCCTCTCCGATTTTCTTCCTAATCTCAGTTTCCTGCTATCAGGTTAACTGTCGGATTTAACCTGACCACACATGAGTAAATCTGCTCCGTCAAAATGACTGCTTGCTGCCTTTTACTTTATGCTAAGATAAACATGGATTATGCGAGTTGGGAAATGGATGGAGAAACGAATGCGAGTCACCTCTGTAGTGCACTGGACTCCCGATTAGGACCGGTCCCTACTCTGCACGAAATTTCTGCGGAATGAATGGCTGCTCTCGAGATCGGAAAGTGTGTAAATGAACATAATGTATAACATATACGTGTGCAACTTGACATCTGACAAAAAAGTAAATACAATGCTATACTATTCTTTTGTACCGGAACTTCAATTGGGTCATTAATACTGTAGAGGCCAGGAGTTATCAAACTCGGGCCGGGGGTGACTATCGTGGCTTCAGGCTTTTGTTTCATCCACACTCATAATCAGTGACAGCAACTGATAACAATGATCTCATTTAATTAGCTGCTATTTTTTTGACTCTCTTATTCTATATTCAGAAAAGCACAACAGCATGATATTTACATTTATAAATATTTCTGTTTTTGCTAAATAAATAAATAATAAATGCTTAACTCGCTTTTGTTGATTTCATTATATATTCCCCTTTCTCTGAGCAGTTTGCTTCCTTCGTTATAATTTAACAATGATAATTTAAAAACTAGCAGAGCAAACACCCAGGCAAACAACACGGAATCATGAAAGGCTGCAACTACTTTTATGTCAGACCCACTAATTAGTAAATAATGGATTCATTAAACAGAACACCTGGAAAAGTAGAATGAAAATCAAGATAAAAATAGTGTTTAAAAGAAAAAAAATACATCATTCCCATATAACTGCTTAGTACATTTTAATATATATATATATTTTAACAAACTTAGTTTTCTAATTTATATACTGTTAACAAAATACAGAATGTGGGAAACAGCTGTTCACTTAATTAGCCCAGGAGTACAATTAAAAACAGAAGCTGGTTGGAACAAAAACCTGCAGCCACAGTGGGACCCCAGGACCGTGGTTGAGAACCCCTGCTACAGGCACATTCTCTAAGCCCCCACATCTGTGCTCAGTTCCACGAGCATGTTCCTAAACCCTGTTATGATTCTGTTTGCCCCTTAGTGCTATTGTTCCCCAAGCACTGATGGGAAAAGGCTAATGTTTAGCATTGTTTCAAATCAAAAATTCCCTGGCATGAAAAAGTGTCACATAATTATGAATCAGTGGCAGCTTATAATGTATTATAGCGTTTGGCAGGTGATCGCCAGCTCCAAGTAGTGACTGGTTGTTGTTGTTTACATCAGCATTGTGACAGCACTGACAAGTGACATGAAAAGCCATGACACTAGTAGTTGGTACAGGGGTGCTGCTGGAGAATCTGGGCTCCGTGAAAGAATATCATATTGGGCTCCCACCCCGACCCAACCATCCTTGTACAATGGCTATATCACGACACCAAGAACCCACCTGCCAAATTTTGAAGCTTTTGAAAACTTTGCCTATGCAGACTGGTATAGCTCTTGTTGAGTGCCATACTTACTAGGACTGTCATATTACTTAAAAATAAAGATTTTTTATATGTAAATTTAAAAAAGGTAAATACCTGAATATATTTTAACAATTTTAGGTGTTTCTTTTGTATGCACTTTTTAAATATATTATTATTACAGTAAGGGCAGCAACCTCAAGAACAAAACTCAACAGGAAAAAGTATAGTGATGCTCAGGCAACTGTTATATTTAAATAAAAGAACCATCAAAATCCAGCTCAGGTGTGCCCTATGAAAGAGAAGCAACTGCATGGCCATCTTGTCTTCAGTCCAGAACTGATGGCTGGGTGAGCAAAAACGTGTTAGGACAGTGAGCCATTAAATCAGCCACAAAATGGAGCTTAAACTAAACCCTCACATGCCTTGCATGCTGGAACCACATTTTTTTACATTATTAATAATATGTTTACTTCTTTTTACTTGTGGTGTGTCTACAAACCATGAAGCACTTATGAAAATGTTGTGTGGATACTGCAGACTTCAAATGTAAGGGGCGCCTAAGAAACACCTTTCTCTGTGAGTACTAAACGACATGATCAAAAAGAAATATGTGCATTACTGCCAGCCATGCACATATGAAGCCCAGACAAAATCACGAAGGATTAATTAAATCAGCTAAATGCAGTCATTATTTTAATTTTTGCCATCTAAGTGACTTTTCGCTCCTTGACTCCAGAAGATGACCTCTCTCATATAAATGGAGCCACTGTGACTCTGGATGGCAGTGCTACTGCCTCTCAAAAAGGAGACCAGGGTTCACATCCCAGGTATTCCCTGCATGTATTTTGTGTGTTCTCCCTGTGTCTATGTGGGTTTCCTCTGGGTGCTCTGGTTTCTTCCAACATTGTCATAATGTTCAAAGACATGCAGGTTAGGTGGATTGGAGATGTTAAATTAGCCCTAGTATATGTGACATGGTCACTAAACAGTATCATCTCCAGACAGAGGAGCAGCTTCAGCAACAGACTGTTGTCACTGTCCTGTTCCACTGACAGACTGAGGAGATTGTTCCTCCCCCACACTATGCGACTCTTCAAACATTAAAATTATACAAAGTTATTGTCTGTCTGTATACCTGCATTGTTATCACTCTTTAATTTAGTATTGTTCTTTATCAGTGTGCTGCTGCTGGAGTATGTGAATTTCCCCTTGGGATTAATAAAGTATCTATCTATCTATCTATCTATGGCTGCAAGCTGGGATTGTTCCTGACATGCACCCTGTGCTTGCTGGGAGAGCCTCCAGCTCCCCCGTGACCCTGCTCAGGATTAAGTGCAATTGGAAAATGGTATAATATGGTGATTATGAGTAAAATGAATATATGACTGAATATATGTTCAATGGTGCACTGTAATGATCTATAACTATTTACCGACATTTTCAAAGCAACCTAAATTCTGTAAAGTAAGTTTGAGTAGTTTACCAGAAAAGTACTAATTTTAGAAACATTAAAAAACTGTCTAGCATTAAAATAATTGAAAACAGAAAAGTATTTTCTATTAACTGCAATGCAGCAAACTCCTTATGGATTACTTAATATTAAGCATATGCCTGCACTGCTTATTCAAACTGACTGCTAATTAGATTTTTTTTGATCTTTCGGTTGTTGAGTTAAATTGAATGATCCTCCAAACGGGTTGGTTTGTACTTTGTATAGAGAATGGATGAACGTTAATAAACTGACCTTTCTTCGTGGAAAATTGGGTGACCAATTGTTGACCACTCTTCTCTCGTTGAAGCTTTTCTTGCCTTTCTTTTCTGTAACTTTAAAAGTTGGCTTTGACATTTCAGTTTACGCAAAACAAAAAACACATTTAATGTTGGTTAGCAAGTGTGTGGATTAGCACACCAAAGTTCAAGTCTGTGCAGACTGAGCCGAACCATTCTGGAGTAAATGGGGCAGGAATACAATGTACAGACTAACTGGTTGGCTACTTTTGGCAAAAAACTATTAGTTTCAAAATCATAAGTGAAGTATTCTTTCACATGTAATTTCAATGACTGGCTGCTAAAAACTGATAAAAATATGTCTTAATATTTCTGAGGGCCCCTGTCAGTCAGGTGCCTGCTGCAGCAGAGTTAGTAAAAACAGAAAGCCTACCAACGTCGCAAATGAATTCCAAGTAGTGCAGCAACAGTGACTGTCCTACTAAGGACAGTGAGCTACCTAAAAAGAACGATGTAAATCCATTGGCATGCAGCACAGGTGCGTACTGGTGTAATGCTACAATATGCATAATGGCAACAAATTACATATTTAGGACAATGTATTTAAACATTATTCTATTTTAGACTATTGTATAACCCTAATTGACTATCATAAGATCAAAATGAACACACACAACGATTTTAGTGCACCTGTCCGATTGAAACTGTGCAGGGCTTTTATTTGAGCTTTACTTCCTTAACTAGCAGTAATTTCTGTAAACCACCAGATGTCACTTCTAACGAAGCTTCAGATCTTTTTTCAGCACAATCAGGAAGAAGCTTTGTGGGGCTTCATCTGCTCATCTCTACCTCCCACAACCCTAATTTTAACCATAGTGTAACTGGGCACGTCATGTTACTTTAGTGACATGTAGTGTGAACCAACAACCTTCGCAATGAAGCTTAGCTCTGGAAGTTCCCACTTACACTCTATTGGCATTACTTGAGTCAGGTAACTCTCCCACAACCCAACCAGCCCATCCAATGGTAACGATCCTGAACACACAAAATGGCAATGGAAATGGCCCTGAATATTTTGCAAAAGCTAAAGTAAGCAATAAATAAAAAACTAATTAAAGAATCAAACTGTAGGACAAAAGAACCCCCCAATTTAAGTGGTAGGTCTTTGGAGAGGCCAAAGTAAAATGTGTAAAAATGAAATAAACATACTTAATGCTCATAACAAAATCCACAACTTTTTTGTGAGTTTTCGGACTTGCTTTGGGTTTTCTATACCCTAGATTCCAATTATGCCATTAGTTTGTGAATTCACATCTTGGTTTCAGTTCCATTAATTTATTTGGACTGTTTTCACCTCCATTTTTGTTTTTTTTTCACAATCATTGCCATTTGTGCTCCCATCATTATTAAGCTTTCCATTTTTTGCTAGGGAGACAGTCCTTTGAGGTTGTAATCTTTATTAACAATGCGACAGGTTTAAAAGGTCATCACAAAGTTCACTTCCTATCCGAAATGGTGGATTCTAAAATCTTTTTTGTCAATTGTTTTTTTTTTTTTTGTTCAAATCAAATCCTTTTCCTGAAAATTTTATTTAGTCTCAGCTTGTGCTAGTATTTTTGACTTTGTATCTAACTTCCTGGTTTTCAGCTCTTTCATAGTCTTCAACTATATCTTTTCTACTGGATGCTTTTTCTTTTATCTATCGAAACAGGCTTGAGATGGAGGAAATACAAGAAATGATCTAAGAGGGCTTGGGTATCAGGGGTTAAAGGCAAAGGTTGAGTGGATGAAGAAATGCACCAAGATGAAGTTGGAAGGGATGAGGCCCAGAGGGATGCCAAGGAAGATCTGGCTGAAATTGGTGTCAGATGATTTGAAAAGGATGCCCAAGATCATGGAGAACAAAGGAAAAATATATGGGAGCAACTACCTAAATTGGGTAAAGATTGAAAGAGGCAGTTAAACCAATGATGATGATTTCAAAGTTGTGTCACGCTGAAGAGGAACCATGCTGTGTCTTAAATAATAGCACTCTGGTTACTGCTTAAATAAAACACCTCTGCATTGGCATTAGTTAGCCGGTTTGCTTGCTTTGCACCCACTGTTATGAACAAGAATTTTTCTGAATTTTTTCCAGACTTTTCTGAGGCTATAAAAATCATGTAAGGTTTCGCTTGTGGAGTTTATTATACCCTCGGGAATTTAATTCTGTAGTTATTTTGTTGATGGGAACGTTTGTTTAGAAATTGACCTTTAATGTCTTTTGGGATGCAATTTTGTTTTGACTATTGGGCAACCATTTTGTGGTTTCAGTTGTCATGATGCAGGTCCTGGTTGCTGGTGGGTGTGGCCTCTAGGGTCATGACACTAGGTTAATTGGCGAGGTGTCAAAAGGTTGTCTCGATGGCCATTTTGTATCGGAGATTGGACCAAACCTACTGACTCATTCAGTTGTCATTTTGATTAGTGGTTATTGAAACAAAGCTCTGCCTTTTGATTCTGATTTTTGTTTTACGATTTTGGCTCCAACTTTCTCACATTTTGACTTTTGGTTTTGACCCTCACTTTGCCATAATTCTGTTCTTTCTCTTGTGCCTCAATCTTATTTTCTGAATTGACTGCCCTTTTTGTAGACCATACACATGGCTTATCTCCTGAAACAGATCTCTTAGACTTCTTGTACTGTTCAGTTATTTTGTATATTTTGAACTCAGACTATTTCACCGATGATTTTGGAAATTCTTTTTTTATCTTAGATATCATCATTTGGTGATAAGGGAATTTTAATATTTTAGTTTTTTTATATTTAATACATTTGCAATATTTCCTAAAATCCTGTTTTCATTTTGTCATTCTTGGGTATTGAGATGTGGGGAAATTTTAATTTAAATGATTTTTGCACAAGGCTGCAACATAACAAAATGTAAAAAAAGCAAAGGAGTCTGAGTACTGTCTGCCATGTTACCTTGCCCCCCCCACCCATGTATCTAGATGCTATTTATTTCCACCAAGAAATGCCATTTTTTAATTACCATAATAACCTGAGCTGAATGTCACTGGCAGCATTCTTCATTATTAAATTGCAGTCAGTTACACAGAGGAAAAGACCAGGTATTACAACGTGGCAGTATTCAGTGACTGAGATCTAGTGGGATTAATATCACCGCTGTATTGCAAACGTTAGCCTACTTTAATTAGTTAAATAATAAGCCAGCATGATTTTCCCTGTAAGAAAATGAAGCTTTAAGTGTTACTTAATTAACCTAAACTAAAAACATATTACATGAGCAGTTTTACTTTATTATAGCTAATAAATTTATTACAAGATCACAAATGTAATTTAATGACTGCATTAATTTACATTGTTTTTCATGAAAGAACATCTCTAGTTAGCCTGTCATTTCAAACAGCGGAAGAAGTGGCCAGGCCTAATGATGCTTTGATGCCTTTTCTTCAGACTCTTAATTCAACCTGCACTGAGCTTCTCAAGAAGTCGCAAAAGGGGCTTATAACCTTTTCGTATGGTGCTTTTCTATTAGCTACCTTCACTTTCATAATGTTTTCTTAAGCCATCTGAAAACCTGATAGAAATTCTAAAGCTTGTTTGGTTCTTGATTTGTATTTTTGGAACCAGCATCAATATGTGATCAAACTAGCTATCTCCAAGTGGTTACGCTGGGAAACCATCTTCCTTCTACAATAATTCTGTAGTGTTCCCCAGAGCTGCATGCTGAGCCCACTCCTTTATACCCTCTATACTCATAACTATGTACCAATCAACTCTACAAACACCATTATTAAGTTTGCGGACAATAAAACAGTGATAGACCATATTTCAGATGTAGAGAGAGTTGGCATACAGGTAGAACGTCCAGAATCTTATAGGATGGTGCACAAAGAATAATCCAGCATTCAGTGCGAGAAAGACCAAAAAAATGCATTATTGACTTCAGGAAGCCTAGTGTGAGGTTTGCTCTAGGTTACATCAAAGAAGAACTGGTGGAGAGGGGTTCCAGCTTTAAATTCCTAGGCACTTATATTTCAGATGACTACTCATAATCAGCTTATATTACTACCCTAGTTAAAAAGGCACAGCAGAGTTGCTGCACTTTCCTAAGGATAGTCAGGAAAGTCAATCTGGCTTAGCAGCTACTGGTATCATTTACCTCAGTTCTACTAAGAGGGTACTGATATATTACATTTCTGTGTGGTATGCTAACTGCTCCTCTGTTGATAAGAAAGTACTGCAAAGGTGCAGGGAACTTGTCCATAATGCCCAGACCATCATAGTGACCCAGCTGCTTACACTACAGGAGCAAGATAACCCCTGCTACCTGTGGAAGGCTATCAACATCACCAGCGACCTGCCACCATTCTTATCACTGCTCCTGTCTGGAAGGCACTACAAAAATATATATGCATGCACTTCCAGACTAGAAAGGAGCCATCGTTAGATTGACCTCTGAACCAGGCATCAAATCAGCTTATTCCCAAATAGTCCTTTTCACATAATACTAAAGACTGATTTGAATGTATAGTTATATCTGTGTATGTATGAATATACAGATAGGTCCACAAATATTTGGACAGAGACAACTTTTTTCTAATTTTGGTTCTGTACATTACCACAATGAATTTTAAATGAAACAACTCAGACGCAGTTGAAGTGCAGACTTTCAGCTTTAATTCAGTGGGGTGAACAAAACGATTGCATAAAAATGTGAGGCAACTAAAGCATTTTTTGAACACAATCCCTTCATTTCAGGGGCTCAAAAGTAATTGGAAAAATTAAATAACTGGAAATAAAATGTTCATTTATAATACTTGATTGAAAACCCTTTGTTGGCAATGACAGCCTGAAGTCTTGAACTCATGGACATCACCAGATGCTGGGTTTCCTCCTTTTTAATGCTCTGCCAGGTCTTTACTGCAGTGGCTTTCATTTGCTGTTTGTTTGTGGGCCTTTCTGTCCGAAGTTTAGTCTTCAACAAGTGAAATGCATGCTTAATTGGGTTAAGATCAGGTGACTGACTTGGCTATTCAAGAATTTTCCACTTCTTTGCTTTAATAAACTCCTGGGTTGCTTTGGCTGTATATTTTGGTTCATTGTCCATCTGTATCATGAAACGCCGCCCAATCAATTTGACTGCATTTAGCTGGATTTGAGCAAACAGTATGTCTCTGAACACCTCAGACTTCATTCGGCTGCTTCTGTCCTATGTCACATCATCAATAAACACTAGTGTCCCAGTGCCACTGGAAGCCATGCACGCTCAAGCCATCACACTGCCTCCACCGTGTTTTACAGATGATGTGATATGCTTTGGATAATGAGCTGTTTCACGCCTTCTCCATACTTTTTTCTTGCCATCATTCTGGTAGAGGTTGATCTTGGTTTCATCTGTCCAAAGAATGTTTTTCCAGAATTGTGCTGGCTTTTTTAGATGTTCTTTAGCAAAGTCCAATCTAGCCTTTCTATTCTTGAGGCTTATGAGTGGCTTGCACCTTGCAGTGCACCCGCTGTATTTACTTTCATGCAGTCTTCTCTTTATGGTAGACTTGGATATCGATACGCCTACCCCCTGGAGAGTGTTGTTCACTTGGTTGGCTGTTGTGAAGTGGTTTCTCTTCACCATGGAAATGATTCTGCGATCATTCACCCCTGTTGTCTTCCGTGGATGTCCAGGTCTTTTGCGTTGCTGAGTTCACCAGTGCTTGCTTTCTTTCTCAGGATCTACCAAACTGTAGATTTTGACACTCATAATATTGTAGCAATTTCCCCGATGGGTTTTCTCTGTTTTTGCAGCTTAAGGATGGCTTCTTTCAACTGCATGGAGAGCTCCTTTGACCACATGTTGTCTGTTCACAGCAAAATCTTCCACATGCAAGCACCACACCTCAAATCAACTCCAGGCCTTTTATCTGCTTAATTGATAATGACATAATGACGGACTTGCCCACACCTGCCCATGAAATAGCCTTTGAGTCAATTGTCCAATTACTTTTGAGCCCCTGAAATGAAGGGATTGTGTTAAAAAAATGCTTTAGTTGCCTCACATTTTTATGCAATTGTTTTGTTCACCCCACTGAATTAAAGCTGAAAGTCTGCACTTCAACTGCATCTGAGTTGTTTCATTTAAAATTCATTGTGGTAATGTACAGAACCAAAATTAGAAAAAAGTAGTCTCTGTCCAAATATTTATGGACCTAACTGTATACTGTACTTTCCCTTATTTTATTATGACTACAAATACTACTGTTATTTTATTATACTATTGCATCATTTTTTTTAGAGCATGGATATTATGCTTTTTTATTTGTGTGTTGTTTTAAAAAATACCACTTAGGGAGTCACATATTGAATTTCATTGTACTTACTACAATATTCTATAAATGTATATCTGTTTACTCTATATGTCCAAAAGTCTGTAGACACCTGACCATTACACCATGGCAAGCTTGTAGGTCCCAAAACCATTGGCATTAATATGGAGGTGCCCCTGCACCTTTGCAGCTCTAACAGCTTCTACTCTTCTACAAAGGCTTTCCACAAGATTTTGGAGCGTGTCTGTGGGAGTTTGTACCCAATCAACCAAAAGAGCTTTTGTGAGGTCAAGTACTAATGCTGGACGAAAAAACCTGGCTCACAGTTGGCATTCCAATTCATCCCAAAGGGGTGCGATAGGGTTGAGGTCAGGGCTCAGTGCAGGCCACTCAAGTTCCAGTCATGTCTTTATGGACCTGGCTTTGTGCATGTTTGAACAGAAAAGGGTCTTCCCCAAACTGTCACCACAACGTTGGAAGTGCAATTACCTAAAATGTGTTTGTATAATGTAGAAATAACATTACCCTTCACTGGAACCCAGTGGCCCTGTCCAAACCCTGACAAACAGCAACAAACCATTATCCTTCCTCCACCAATCTTTACAGTAGGCACTATGCAGTCTGGATGATAGCATTCTCCTGGCATCTGCTAAACCCAGATTCATCCATCAGGCTACCAGATAGTGATGTGCGAGTCATCACTTCAGAGAATGCATTTCCACTGCTAAAGAGTTCAATGGCAGTATTCTTTAGACCAGCATTTCTTAACCTTTCTGGTGTCATGACCCATTTTTCTCATGTCTTCTTGATAAGGCAGGTTCGCCCTTGGTGAATTTAGCACGAATGCCACAGTCATACTCCCTTGGTTAATCAATCATCAGAGCAGGGAGCATGTACTCCATTGGCAAACTGAGCATGAACATCAGTAAGCAGCTTCCCAAGTGACCTCTTTTCTACCATATCCGGCAGAGAGGCCAGCCTGACTCCCACGATTGAACCAGCCTTTTTAATCAGTTGGTGTAGTCTGTTGGCATCATACTACTGCATAGAAAAAAAATCACACTGGCAACTACAGACTAGTAAAAAAACACAAGTAAAAGTGGCCAGCGTACACCAAACAACCTCAGCCTCCTCAGGAAACAGAGACAACTTGGAAACTTCTTGTATTCAGTCTCTGTGTGGGTACTCCACATGCACAGCACTTGTATGTCCACACCATCTCCACATCCTCACCGTCAGTGAGAACCTGGAGCAGAGTGGGCTTCACCCTCCTGAAGTCTACAATTACGTACTTTGTTTTATTGATGTTGAGCTGTAGGTGCTTCAGTTTTCACCATACAACAAAGTCCTTCACAAGTATCCTAAAACCATTTCAGAATTTTGTCTAAATGCAAATATCATAGCACATTACTGAGTGAAAAAGGAGGCAGGAAAATAAAAAGACCAGCTAAACAATTAGATTGAGAAGACATAACAGTGTTCCACTGATTTGAGAAATTGGTTGGAATGAAAGCCTGTAGCCATAGTGGTACCCCAAGACTGAATTTGTGAACCCCTGCACAAGAGAAGAAAAAAAAAATCCTCACCTTCCTACCCTGTTTCTGCAGATGGGAGTAAGCTCTATTCAGCAGAGAGCTGACATCATCCTCCACATTTATGTGGTCCTGGTAGGCATACTGTTTAAGTGATTGATGAGATTAATTCTCCTACTTTACAGCTAAAATTGCCCGTTTGAAGAGAAAGGAGTGTTAAGTGAATGTTAGCATAGCGCATGCGAAAGTCGGCCGCAGCAAACACGGAACCTACAAGTTGCATATATCATCCATCTTCAAACCCTCCATCCAAATTGGTCATTAATCCATTTAATCAAATGAGAAAGTGGGGAGACGGAGCCCACTGCGGAAAGCAGAAAATGAATCTCCCTGAACTTGAAGCTGCCCAGAAGTCGCACGTTAATCTAACAGCCACATAGGAGGAAAAACTGAGCATACGGAGTTAAAAATAAAATTAAATACATGTAAATAAATAAAACACACACACACAGCGGGGACGTTAAAACTGCGCCACTGTGGTTAACACGAATTCTTCACGTTTGACTTTTGCAAGATTATCAAATTATGAGCGCCCGTGGCTTCTTCATCCATCAGTGGTTCAATGCCCGCGGTGAGTACAGTGGCGCACGCGCGTGCTGTGGGTGTCAGGCTGACTCAGCTGTTAAATAAAGCGCAGCGAAAGCGTGGATGGTTGTCACGTGCCTGCTAATTGGCTGTTATCAAGACGACTTCGCTCCATTTGTACCTTATTCGCGCGTGACAGGCTGCTCGAGAGGAGGCTTTTCCTTAAGTCGACTTAATCATGTATTTGCCGCCGCGGTAGGTAGGTAAGTAAGTAAGTTGGTGCAATAAAATATTACGACTTTCTACGGTTCATATCACTCAAACGTTAAGCAATGTTTTAGATACTAACCAACTGCCAGGTCCGTCCCATCAGCCCATAAGTAGGGTAAGTCCTTTGCTCTGCGGGGCGCTGCACTTTACTCTTCTCTTCTGTACATCTTTAAAGATCAATTTCGAAAATTCAGTCATTAACAATATCAAGGGAAACCCTGTAACTCCTTCCACTTTAAAATCCTCAACCCCAATCGGTCCATTAGCTACGTTCGCTTGTTAGCTGGACCGAGGTAGACACACGCCGATCCACTGGGGTGTAGTTGCGAGAGCATTGTGCCAGCCCTATACCTTTATGTTTGCCTTGAGTCGCATGCTGCCTGGACTGGCACTGTCTGCCTTGGGCATTAAAACGAGGATCAAATGGGTTCACTTTGCTAGAAATCCAAGTGAACCGCTCGTATGTTTCGGTAATCTGATTTCTGACAAGGATGAAGTTGTCCGCTTGTTCGCAGCTGATTATTATTACAGGTCTGGGCTACCATTTGAGATCGAGTATTTTAAAAAGTATACAATGATGATGTCGTTAAACCTGATAGCTAGATCGCTAAAATTCCACATTTTAATCTAATACTAGAGTGTCTGGATAATTAATTTGCAGACTGGCACACTTCTTTATCTGTTTTATTGGATGGTGTTTAACCGGCTCTCTAAATAGTTAAATGGTGTTGGGACACTTTTCTTTTCACGAATCGTCGACAAACGGGACCGTAAATGCGTGTGTGTGTGTGTGTGTGTTGTGTTTTATGTGAACAGCCGTCTGCCAACAGAGATTGAATGGATTGACTATGATCCCTACTGAAAACTAGCTAACTGAAAGTTTGGAATAGATAGATAGATAGATACAGTACTTTATTAATCCCCAAGGGGGGAAAAAAGATAGATGCGCATAATCTCTTATCAATTTAATAATCGTGCTTGCAAGAGTGAAAGTCAAAATCTGCTGAGATGTGGGTTTTTTCTTCAAGTCAAGTCTTATTTGCTTAAAAGTACTGATATTTTGATTAGTCATAATTTACTGATAGCAGTCAATCACCTAATATACACCTCCAAAAAGTTGCTTTTCTTTTTAAGTTATACATAAAACGTTGCAATTACCCATTTTCTCCTGCATATGTGAAAATCTCTCTAGAAATAAAATTCACACTTTTTTTGTCTTAAATAAATGCACTCATACACATATACCAGTAGTTGGGGGATCCTGTACACCCCGATTGCTTTTTTTTATTACCTGCTAGCATGGGTGTGCTGAAATGTAATCATAAAGCTGTTGTCAATAAAGGGGGCACTACTTTAATCCTGTTACAGCTTGCCAAGTCAACATAGTTGGAGGAATATTTTGGACAAAGTTAAATATACACATAAGTACTGTGAAATTTGACAATAAATAACATGAAATGTGAGTAAAAATAATTAAATGGGTTGCTAAATATCCATCCATCCATCCATTTTCCAACCCGCTGAATCCGAACACAGGGTCACGGGGGTCTGCTGGAGCCAATCCCAGCCAACACAGGGCACAAGGCAGGGAACCAATCCTGGGCAGGGTGCCAACCCACCGCAAGACACACACAAACACACCCACACACCAAGCACACACTAGGGCCAAGTTAGAATCGCCAATCCACCTAACCTGCATGTCTTTGGACTGTGGGAGGAAACCGGAGCGCCCGGAGGAAACCCACGCAGACACGGGGAGAACATGCAAACTCCACACAGGGAGGACCCGGGAATCGAACCCAGGTCCCCAGATGTCCCAACTGCGAGGCAGCAGCGCTACCCACTGCGGGTTGCTAAATATATTGTCTATATATATTTTTTATATTTTATATGATTTTATTAGTGAATAGTCAGCAGAGTGGAGGTATGCACTTTGCTTACTTGGGTATCCTGTGGTTTATGCGCGCGCTCAGACTTGTGACTGAGTTGGATATGAGTGCAAAGAAAAGTTGCCCAGAGTGAGCATTCAGAGTGGTTACTTTGATTAAAGAAACTCTGAATTGATCAGTAGAAGCCTACATCCTGAAGTGTCTGTTGTACTGTAAATTTTGCACTTGATGTCCAAAAGGTTTACATCTGCTCTAATAGTTAGATGAGGGAAAGTGACAGTTTTCGTTTCAGTGCATATTAAATGTTGCATGCAGTGCAACTGAAATAAAGAAATCATTAAATACATAAAGAAATAAGCAAAAAAGTGACACTTTTTTTTTCCCTCATGTTTCATATTACAATTTATTTATGGTCACATTGTACAGTAATAATTCTTTACATTTATATAGCGCTTTTCTCACTACTCAAAGCACTCTCCACACAGGGAGGACCCAGGAAGTAAACCCACAATCTCCTTACTACAAAGCAGCAGCACTACCACTGTGCCACATGCAAGGATAGTACTTTTCTTTATGTATTTAAGTTTGTCTGAAATGTTCCTTCCATAGATGTCTACTTGCAGGTATGGACCAGGAATAACACTGGCATGGGATTTTTATTCAGACTGGCCTCCACAATTGGCCAGATATCCACCACCTTTGCATCCCCTTTTAGGGGATGTGCAGTATATGTTCCATTCCCTTATTGATTTGCAGGTAAAGAAGTGCAGTATACGCTCTTACATAAAAGTACAAACTGTGCGTGTGCTGCTGTGTTCCCCCTGACTCTATGTGGTACTCCAGCTCGTCCATTTTCATCCTGCCTCCCACCAGCTGTGCCCTGCAGATGCTACACTTTACTGAACTTTGACAAAATGTAAGAATCTGTGAGGGTCTAGATAGATAGACTTTATTAATCCCAAGGGGAAATTCTCAATAGTGAAGTCTAATAGATGAACAGAGCTACATTTTAGTTCTAACTAAACTTATGTTCACTGCTTGCTAGTTAATTTTAACTCCACACGTGTTGGAAAATAGGCATCTAATCCTTGTACAAGAAATCATGAAACACTTGATCAATGGCTACAATAAACTAAAGGAAATCACTTCAAAGAGAAGTGTTAACTATGATGTCGCCCTGTTTAACGCCGGATATTAAGACTGTGTTCTTAAACTTGTAACTTGCTCTTCTCCGCTGTGGTTGCTACTTAAAAAACTACTTTTAGTTTTGGTGTTTTGATGAAAACAGTCTTAGCTTGTTCACCATCCTTGATAGTCATAGTAAACCGACTGGTGAGCTGACCACTTTTGCACTCTGACACTGCTGCAGTCCTTTGTTCAAAAATTGCTGTTTTTCCTCTATTGGAGTAATTGCAGATGGAAGATGCTGGCAGTTAAAGGTTATTACTTTTTAACAATATAATACATTTATCAATATGTTGGTGTAGGTTGTAAAGCTGATTTGTGATGGCGGTATCTCCCCAGTCCACTCCCAGTGGGATATCTGTATAAGTGTGAAGCTTGTATGTTTTCACTGAAGTTGTATGGGTTTTCTTTCTGAGTCCAGTGACTTGCCCTTGGGTTGATTGGTGACTTATACATTTACAGAAACTAGTGTGAGAGTCAAGCATGATGTTTGTTTCTGCCTGGTGACAATGGCTGCTAGGACATGCTCCACCATCTTGTGAACCTTAACTGGAAATCCTGGGCTCTGAAAATTCATTGATGGAAAAGTTAAGAAATGCAAAGAGAATTTTCCTGTCATCAGGCTAGATTGATTGATTTTTTTCCACGATGACTTACCTAAACTTCTCTTTTAGTTATGTAAAATCCACCACTGTCTCCATTTCATTTTCTTCCCTTAAAAGTTTGTTCAGATTTCCATGTTGCCTCTTTTATTTATATAAAAAAAAAAAAAAAAAAAAAAAAAAAATTGTTTGATTCGTGTCTTGCATATATGCATATACGCTACTGGTCAAAAGGGGTTGTGTTTTTTTTTACTTGAAATTTAAGCAATTCAAGTGCAGATAATAACCTGAAATACCAAGAACTGTCAAATAATGTAATCTTCAGATTTATACACAACCCATAACTTGTTTCCTGAAAAAAGGCATTTAACAACTTACAGATTTTGTGCAGGAATGGAAGGTAATTAAGCTTTGAAAGTTAATGCAAAAAATTCCTACAGGTGCCCCATCTTTTGTTGATTACTTTCAAACCCTCTGTCTATATACAGTAAAAGCATTGGACCAAACTGTGTTGCTACACCCTTTAAAATGTTGTTTTGACAATGTTGCACAGTATATTGCTGTAATAATGACAAGAGAAATGCAATTTACAAAGGATGGGGAAATAGACCATTATAACACTTAAAAAGTGTAGGTCTTTCCTTTAGAGAAATTGCGAAGGAAGCCAAGGTATCCTAAGTACAGTATATTATTAAAAGGAACTTCTAAACTGGCAGAAAGTCTGGCAGAGCCAAAGCTACAAAAGAACATGTTTCTGAGAGTCAACAGCTTGTGTGATAGGTACCTCACAGGACAACAACTTTAAGCACAGCCTAACAGTGGCCTCACTTTCCATACTTTTAATTTTAGAGTACACTGAGACAATTAACTGTGTATATTTCAATAAAAAATTCCAGTGAGTTTGTGTGGTTCTGTCCACTTCAAGACTGCAGCAGTTCATTCACCCTGGCTTCTTGGAGTCCATCACAGACTTCAGTGCTGTGAAGCACATAGTTTCTTGTGTCTAGTCTCTTTATAGCATGTATTTGCTATTTTTTTACTCCTTCATACAATAATAATCCTCAAACCATATATGGTTGATAAAGCAGAATGTGCCTTCATAAGTATGTACTCCAAAGTTTGTCTCTCTGTAGTTTTATTTTAACGCTTCTGTTTAGGTGATCAGGATGTTATTTCTTTCATTCTTTTCACAGCTTCCTTGCACTCTCCCTTGTTCTGCTACAACAATCATGGATATGTTCTGCAAGAAGCAGACCTTCTCAGACTCTCCTTCTAAACACCAAGCATCCTGTGAGAAGTCAAAGGTGCAGGGAGAATCTAAACATGGCCTGCCTTCATTCTTCAAGGTCAAAAAGTCCCGTGCCTCTGATGAGCATAAGAAGTCTGCATCTCTTGAAGATCTTACTGGTCGAAGACCCAAAGGAAAAATTGGGCTGCATCCTGCTGAGGCCAGATATGGTTAGTGCACAAAATAGAAAAAAAGGAATTGCATGCGTTTCACAAACTGTTATCTATTAAGCCCCAAGTGAATAGGGATGCACTGATAAGGGCTTTTTGTACAGATCATGATATCTGGTAATTTCTTTGCACCTATCTGTCAATGTCAATGCAACCATTTATAAAACAGAGGAAAATAGGACTATTTCTGACAAGATATGCAGTACAGTGAAATGTAACATTTATTTGTATGAAATTTCAGTTCCATGTATGGTGTCTTCTCAACCACAGTTGGTTGATTAACAATTAAATAAGGAATTAATTCACAGGCTATAGCCATGTAACAATTTTTTCTTTCTTTTGATGGGGTAACCAACCTAACAACAACTGGAAAACTTGCATTCTTTTTTTTCTTTCAATTTTCAATGATAAAGAAATGATAACAATAACAAACATTTTTCCTGCAGAAGCTGGAGGTTTTTCATAATATGCAACAGCATCTGTGCCTTGTTGCAGGAAACCGATTCTGTCTTTTGTTGACCTAACAAATTGCTCGCTTTTCATATGGGCCTGGCTGACACATGTATGCTACTTTGACAATGACAGAGATCTGTTATTCCACTACTGTGATGGATTTAATATCTTGGGATTATTGCTTTGAAAGAGACCCTGAAATTACAGTATAATTAAACATGCAGAAGTATTTAGCATTACATTAAATACCATATTTCATATGTAAAAGATAAGCTTGACACTTTAATTTGACAGCCCTATAAATAACCAGTTATGTAATGGCAGTTAACTCTTTCAAGCCTAAGCCTAAAAATTCTGCCTGGCATTTTCCTTGGTATTTTTGACCTTTTAAAGTAATATCACATCAGGTTTTTTGTTTTCTCAGATTTAGTATAAATTCAGCCTTATTGTTGTTATTATAAATGCCGTTGCATTATTTAAAATTATGAAAACTGTACAAGCACCCAAAAAACTCACTAACTGGGTTAAAAAAAAAGAAGAAATTTTTGAACTGATAAGTTACTTTTTGTCTATATGGTTTAATGTACCAGTATGTGGACACTTTTTGTGCCTCCCCCTTTTAATTTCTGAATATTATATCAGAATATTACACATGAGCCTCATTCAGGGAACATCTAATAGGTTACAACCTACAGATGTTCTGTAGCAATCAAAGTAAACGAAGCCTTGCAATTTGAAGCAAACTATTTGTACATGTGTCCAAACTTCTGTTAATTACTTAAAAGCCCTCAGTTTGTCTTAAAGCAGAATTGGAACAGACTGTGTTATTGCACCCACTAAGGTACTAGTTAGGCAATTTGCAAGTAATAATGGCAAGAAAACTGCAATTAACAAATGAAATGAGACAGAGCATTATTACCCTTTAGAAGTGTAGGCCTTTCATTTAGAGGAATTGCAAAAAAATTCAAAGTGTCAGAGTACACAATCCAAAGGTATTTGGAAACTGGAAGAAACTCTGGTAGGAAGAGATCTGGCAGACACAGTCACATTCCAATCAGAAGACAAGTTTCTGGGGATCACCAGCATGTGTCATAGGCACCTCACAGCACAACAGCTTCAAGAACAGCTTAACAGTCGTCAAAAAGCAAGTCTCAGTTTCTACTGTGAAGAGGAGACTTTGTCCAATCTGCAGTACTGCACAGCCAGTATTTCAAGGCCCTGTTTTGTCCATTAAGGAATGACCTTCTTATGGCCACTCTCCCTGCCAAACCTGCAGCACAAAATCTCCTTTTCACATTAGAAGAAAAAATCGACTTTCTCGTGTACTCAGATGGAGATTTGAGCAGTAAACCACAAGACAATGATTATATTTTTATATTCTGTACATTAAAGAACCATCAACAACAAATCAAATTAATAATACATTGAGCAATTATTATAAAAGTAAAGTTGAATAAATCGGACTCTGCAGCTGCATGAATAAAAGGTAAAGTTCCACTTCTGGTTAACGGAAATAGCCCAAAAGTTGATAGAAATCTATCTTTTGTACCTAATATCTATCTATCTATCTATCTATCTATCTATCTATCTATCTATCTATCTATCTATCTATCTAATACTTGTATGTAAAATTTGGTTGACCTAAATGAAAGCGTACTCAAGTTATCATGTTTACATACATACACACAGACACAATTTCAAAAATGGTATTTTTGGACTCGGGGAGGTATAAAACTTCGAGATTCATCAAAATATCATCTTTGGATGATTACAATACTTTCCCTATACTTCGTATACGAGAAAGTAAAAACTGGAAAAACTGAGGTGTTCTAAAACTTTTGTGTGTAAAATATATAGATATAGAGGCTATAACAATTAACATCATTGATGATAAATGATTTTAGAAGTCGCTACCATGATATGTTAAGGCTTTACATTTAGCATGTGATTGCAGGTATTGAGTCTATTGAGAAATTCTAATTTAAGTGAAAAAAATACTGTTATGCTTTCAAGATTTAAAAAAAAAAAAAAAGCCATTCATTATTGCTGCTTTTATTCCATTATGGAATTAGTTGAGAAACAATATGATTACTGCATGCTTCAGGTATGTAATGTGACTAATCAACTGTCGGATATAATCATTTTATCTTGTATTATCATTCATTTGAATGATGGCAAAATTATTAGTTATTTTAATAAAGTGACATACATAGCCCAAATAAAGAATGAAGGGTTTGCATTCATCCTCTAATTGCTTTGAATTCGGCTATAGTTGCCCATCCAACACTCCATTTTTCATACTGGCTTATCTAGTTCAGGGTTCAAGGAAGCTGACATCTATCCCAGTGTGTTACAAAACCTTGGACAGGGTGGCACGCTTCACACGTCCTTCTACAAAGGTTACAGAATGAGCTGCTCAATATTCATTCCAAATTTTTGTCATTCATTGGGCTTTTAAAGCCAAAGAAATGCATAAAAGTAGAACAAATAAAATTAGACTAATGGGGGAGAAAATACATATAACACGTGTTTAAGTGGAACAGAAGTGAATGAGATGCCACCTCCACTTAGGAGTAATTACTGCCCTTCATTAATTCTAAATTTGGTGCTCAGGCGTAAGCAATAGCAAACTCTAATCATTTATGTGAGGTATTTTGAAAACAATTAAACAAAAGCTGTTTTACAGAAATTCAGAAATATTTCACAAAAGTAGGCTTAATTTTGTGGCAAATCAAAAAAAGACTGTGATCTGAAAAATTTTAAATACTAACTAATTTGAATTTTCAATTAAATATAACTCTTTAAGAATCATTAACCAGCTACTGTCTCCTCCGTATACAGATGCATATATAAATTTCACAAACTTCGCAAAGTGATTTTCTATCAAACCTGGTTTGAAAAGTGTATTTTAATAAAGTGTTGGTATAAATGAAAATATCCTGATATTTTAGTATTCAGTAATTGATATGGAAATGATCAAAATATTTAAATTTTTATTTTCAGCGTTGATTTTAAACAGTATTTTCACTTACTAGAGTGAAAATGTCAGTGAGTGTGTTTTTTCTATGTACACATGATAAATCTGAAACTCTATACTGAAATTCATGTGGACGGCAAGCCCCACCATCACACATGAAACTCAAGCCTTGTATATACTGTTAGGTTTGTCACTTCATTCACCAAGAGTAACATCTGTCACACTTTGAGATAAAGGTGGATTTAATTACAGTGGAAGGTTGAAAACCAAAGAACTTAAAAATAATGTCGTTTCATATTCGCATCGGGAAAGAAATCCTGTCGTTTTGCATAATCAGTGAAAAATGAGCTCCCTCAATGATGGGAACAACTGTGCTGTGGGAGAACCAGAAAAGAAAACCCATCGGAGTAGCGGTAATCCCTAATCTCACTTGTACTTGATGATAATCCATTCCAGTTGCATCATTGCTTCTGGCATCTTAAAATCCTTATGTGATAGTGCACACTCTAGTTCATCAATAATATTCAGAACTTCTTTTGCAAAGTACTTATTTTAATGATCTTCGGCTGGTTTTTGATGCAGTGCTGTGAAGAGAAAGTAGAAAGGCTTGAAATATGATACTCGCTTCATCTTGTAAAAGGTAAATCAAACAATACACTCTAGGCGACTTTTGTTACTGTTTCTCAACAGTTTTGCTCTTCTTCCCTTTGCAATTGACCTCAGCATTGAAAATGTTTGCTTAACCTAAAAGTTAGTAACAAGACTTGTTGCTATGCATTTTTTATTTATTTATTTATTTTTTTTCCTCAAATGTCATTTTCAAGCATACTTGTAGTATTGTTATGAAGGAGATCATTGTGCAAAGAATAAGATGTATTTATATACTTCAATATTTATAACCTTGAATACTCAAAATAATTAGTCCAGTTAATTGATCAGCAAAATAGTTGATGAGATATATATATATATATATATATATAATAAACAGAATGCTTGGTGTCAATTTTATTAGGCCCACTTTCACGTTAACGAAAACTACCAACTTCTCCACACAACCATTTAAGTGGCTGCAGTTCAGTATACTGTATGTAGTAGGCAGACTTGTCAAAGGGTTTATCTGTTTGACCAAACTTTGGAAAGGATAATATATAAGGAATATGTGACTTGCTGTTATTGGTGCCAAAGTGGTGATCTTGGATCTCTGGAGAATTTGTAGAAAATGGTGCAATTAACATCCATGAGTAGCAGTTCTCTGAATGAAAACCACTTGTTAATGGGAAGGAGAATGAGCCAACTCCATTCACTATAACAGAATGCACAGTCTGTTGAACCTTTTAAAGTAAAGCAAAAGACCATGTTTTGAGCCGTTCATGTCGGCTAAGACGTAGAAAATGAGATTACAGCAGGCATGTGATTACCAAAACTGTATTTTTATAAAAACGCCACCTGGTTTGACAAAGTTTCTGCTGTGATCAGTAAAATGAGGGCAAGAATTTTGTGTAGACCGGATTTGGAGTCAGGATGGACCATGAATTCCCAAGGGATGTTTCTAGCACTTTGAACCCATGTCTTGAACAACTGTCCTGGGAGCAATACAGATCTGATTTTTAGAAATGTGGATGTAAAAGAGGACACCGAGTGTATATATAAAATTAACTATAAGAGAGATTTTAATTTATGTGTGTGCAGTGAATAAACCTGTTGTTTTAGATTTTAGAGAGCAAACATTATCAAAGAGGGCTAAGCTTCCCTGCACTGACCAAAGACACAAATGAGTGTACCTGTAAAATGAACTCCCTGATAACTCCTACCATCTGCAGTAGGAAGTGCAGCCTTCAGGAAAAGAGGCAGTTTGTGCTAAAATCATGTCAGTATGCTGATGTTTCTTCACTGCAATGCAGATATTTTAAAATCCAGGGAATAGTCAAGCCTGTATTAGCATTTCTTCTAACAGAAGTTTCAGTTTTCAGCATATGCTGTCTGTGCTAAGGTGTTCCTAGGAAGAATTTTAGTGACAGCATGCATAGGGAACAAAAGAAGGCAGATTTACACCGATATCATCTTTATATGTTGGTTTTATGTATTTTTAAACGTTTTCATCCATACTTTGATGGTTGGGCTTGAAAAGTGGTTTTCTTTAACTACCTTTCCACTGACGGACAATAAAAGTAAAACCCAACTTTGGAGACTGTACATGTTTAACTTTTCAAAACGAAGGACTTGTGCAGCAGCAAGGAAGAACAAACCTTGAGGCTATCAGTTTTATTTGACTGGTAATCTTGTCCATAAGCTCAAAGCAGTATGTCTTCTTACAGACACAGAAAAGGGATGCAGTAGAAATACTTTATTAAAGACTTCCATGAAAACCCACGTGAATAAATGCAATTTAGACCTCACCACCTACGAGAATAGCTCTCTGTACTGTACCAGATGGAGAAAGTACAGTATGTGAGAGGAATTCCAGCTTGTTGACACTGGTTAGTTGGCATCAGCACGCTGTATCACTATTAACATGAACCATTTCAATATGCTTGTACTACGTACAATATCATACCTCATGATGTCTGTCCAACCTGTTGGAAGGACTATGCATTTTTATTTGTTCTCATTATTTATCTTTAGATACATAGGTCACTCTGTGATAGAACATCTTAATCTATGAGATATAATAAATGGTCACTGGATGACATCCCCTTTGGTGCTTGTTGGCTTAATAAAAGAAAGATTTCAAGCCAGACAGCCAACCATAGTTCATACTTTCTTATACACCTACTAAGAGCAAAATATCACTTACATTTCAGCAGTCACCTTTTTGTGACAGTATGGTGCACTTGTTAGTGCTTCTAGGAACAGGGTTTAAATTGCCATCTTGATAACACCTATGTAGGCCTTTTCTTGTTATGTAATAATATGAAGCCTAGAATTTTATTATTCTACATGTGCCTCCCTTGGTGTATTGCACACATCATATATAACAGGCACTATGTTTCAAAGCAATCTATTAACCACCTTCCATTGCTATACTACAGTAGACTGTGATGAGCTCATTAAGATGCTCGGGTCTTTTACTGCAGCAGTGGTCACATGTACCAGAGTATAGTAGTTCTTACTTGCATTTCCAACCGAAATGCAGCAAATTGCCACTGTGAAGCACCTTGATAACAAAAATGTACAAATTATACATAACTTCATTTTCTTTAATAGAAAACATAAATCGGCTTAACTAATGTATTCTGTAATCCTTTTTCTTATGCTCCCATTAGGTATGCTTTCTAGCTATAAAACTTTTCCTTCTATAATTATTTTGAATACGTGGCAATGCCTCTTCACCTAAATTGGATTTCTGTCCAGGTCCAGCAGAGGTATTTTGGGTGATCTTGTCTGGATATCTTTGACTGTTAAATTTTTGTCTGTAAGTCATTCATAAAAGAGCAGGGTCCTCGGCAACAGCTCCTTGGAGGCCTTTGTTTACTTATAAGAGTAAGATATTTATATCATAACCTACTGTTTTCTATAGTCATTTCTTCAAACATTGGCACACTGTGTGTAAAGTTGATGCCCCTTTTAATTTTAGGATTACTCACTTGAGGTATCACACCAAAGGCTTTTTCAAAGTGTAGCCATCAGCACATGTTTTGTCCTGCATTTACCTATTTAATGGTGGTGGATGTATGGCCTTATACAGCTTAACAATTAAAAAATAAGGCCTAACTGGATTTAATCAAATAAAGTACAGTATTATTCAACACCAGATGGCAGTGTTAAAATGTAAATTTTTGAGTGTCCCTAGATATCTATAGAAAGGCTGTATACTTTCACAAAACTAAATGCACATTAAAAGTTATCATCAAGTGATTCTCTTAGACATGTAAAGTCAATCCAGCTAAGTATGCTTGGGTTCATTTAACTTCACCACCTGTAATATCCCTTCAGGATTTCTCTCCGTACTCTGGTGTCCTCAATTCTTTAAGGCATTTTGTTAGGTAAAATGGTGACTCTAAAATGATCAGTCCTGGACAGGTTTTCACTCCAACCAGTGTCCAAATTAGAAATCGGTCATTGCTGATAATGAAACTTAGCATTAAACTATATGCTTTGTTAGTGCTTTCATTAATCAGACACATTTTAGTTACCTGATATATCAGAGGGCCTCAATTACAGTCCTGGAGGTCCATAGTGGATGCAAGTTCATGTCAATTTCTTAATTAGAACCCATTAATTTACTACTAATGTAGTATGTTTTCTTGGGCTTAGTTATCTTCGTTACAAATCAGAACCAATAAATGTCTATTTTAGTATTTAGCTGCAGCATTTAAGTTTTAATAGCCGTCTGTTTTCTTAACCAGACATCAGTTAATAATGAAATACAGATAACCGATAAACCAGCAGCTCTCCAGCTAACATGCTTTCTTTAAAACTCATACATATGCACCATGAAGTTTCTCTGTTAAGAAATGCTTAGAACAAATGAGAGGGGAATTGGAGAAAAAATTGAAGTTTAAATCTTTTCTGGTCCACAAAACGCATGGATAATTTTCTCAGAGAAGGAAACTGTCTACAGTGCAATTAAAATTTCTCTTGGATAAATGAAAGCACTAACAAACCAAATAGTTAAATAACAAGTTTCATTATCCGTAACGACCGTCTTCTAATCAGGAAACTATTTGGAAAGAACACCTGCAGCCACGGCTGCCCTCCAGGACTATGATTGAGGACCCCTGCTAAAGTCTAAAATGTCCTGGTGTGACTTAGCCAGTGATGAACTGGCACACTGTCCAGGGTGAATTCCTTTCTTTTCACCTCCACTGCCAGGTTTGCCTCCAGTTCTCCTGGAATCCTAAAATTTGATCAAATGGGTTTTGTTGATATATGAACTTTTCAAAATGTGTCACATACAGTCTGTTCCAGTGAGCTATTTGTTTAAAGACCATAAATCTCTCCTCTTGTCTGACAGGTGTCGATAGACTTCAAAAACCCATCCTTATGTGCACCTCTGCCATTGACTCCGACTGGCTGATTGTTGAGAGCTCTTCTGCTGGTGACCAGCCCTTCTCAGTCTCACAAGGCAGAGAGGCAAATGAATGTCTTCGAGATGGTCCTGTCAGAACATCTGGGTAAATTTCTTTGTTTATACAGAATAGAGCACATTTAATATAGTACATTGCCATAAAGTGCTTACAAGGCATTCAAGGATATGGTTAACATTTAGTGCTGCATTTACTAAGAAAACAGGCTGCAAATAATTGAAAACGGACAATATTTTGAAGTTTCAGACACCATTGAAGTATATCACTACCTGCTTATCCATTTCAGTACTGACAAAAGGAGCCTGGGAATTGTACATAACATGGAAAAGAGGACACGGAGAGAATCCAAGTACATTCATTCTTGTAAGTGGGAGCAGGCTGCTGGAATCGAGAGGGAGTGAAGTCACAACGGTTTTTGAGCATTGCCCATGTGAGTTTCATATTCTGTCTGCTTTAGTGCCCCTCTACCAGGACTACTGGTTGACCTACGTTAAGGAAGACATGAAGAAGCACAGCAGTAATACGAGCCACCTTAGCGCCATGCTGTCCGTGGCTGGCCTCCTATCCACCTCACTTATTGGCTCTACCCCATCTCTAAAGGAAACCAACTTCTCTTGCTGGCAAGACTTGCCTGAGGTGAAAAGTCGTGGACTTCTGGAGGGCCTCACTCCACAGCAAAGACGCCTACAAGAGGTATGGCATTTCACTTGGGTGGTGATGTCCTTCTATTATAATTGATATATAGCATTAATGTTGTAAAAAATGGTGCTAGAAACAAGTTTGAAAAAAATAATGCATCTGGAAATATTTTGGATTAAAGAAGGTATGGAACAAGGAAGTACCTCAGGGACATGGCCGTTCAGTCCCTGGTATTGTTTTATTGTTTAAAGGATATTTATTGCTATTTGCATGTGGTGCCACCTCTGAAAACATGAGACAAGGTCCCATGAGTTATGATAGATGGGATATCTGTTCAATGAAGAGCAAAATCACTCGTGCTAGGCTAATCCAAAGTGGCCAGTGAACTACACCTGAAATATGGACAGCTGTAAATGGCAACAGGCAGACTAACCACATTCTATAGAGCGTATCTGTCTGACGCAACTTGTGTGATTTAGTTAGGATGATGATCATGCTTACCATTGCCAAGAAGCTACACTATTGCAATTAAGGTCTGCAAATCCAGTCACTGTGTTAGATTTAATTTTGTGCAGTGATGCCATCTAAAAAGCAGAATTAGAATTTTTAGTAATTTGTTGAACAAACTGTCAGCTTCTGGGTAAATAGGAGAATCGTGTTGGGTTTAGAGTTGAATTTATACTCTAACAATTACATGAAGCTACAGTGTAGCTATGGTGATAACAGTGGAGGAGGCTAAAAACTGGCTTCTGGCACTATAAAGTGTGCAGCTTCCTTTCCTGATCTGTTCTATTACTATATTTTGTGGTTTGTCACACTGCCAAGGCTCTGCTTGTGATATTTTGTTTTTCTAACAGGCTATGTTTGAAGTGATCACATCGGAAGCCTCATACTTCAAGAGCCTGACTGTGGCAGTCAACCATTTTGTGAGATCACGAGAACTTAGCCAGTCTCTCTGCTCCATGGAACGACACACACTGTTTTCCAACCTACTGGAGGTCCATGATGTCAGTGAGAGGTGCCCCACCATATTCTGTACAGAACTCAAAGTACCACTCTAATGTATATCTAGACAATATTGTCATTGGTTGAATTTGCTCTGCTCTGTGTTTATGTGGCTAAAGTAAAATGGAGCTTGGTCTGTTCATACACCAACTTAAAATCTGCTGTATGCACAAAAAAAAAAAAAAATCTGAAGGCTGATTAGTAACCTGAATAACAGCCTTCCAGCAGCATGCTTAGAGCCTGTTGTAGAAGTTGCCCTTCTTTGGAAACGTAACTTGACAATCTAAGAGTCTAAACACTGTCTTCCGAAGGTTACATGTTGACAGTCCAAAAAGGCGATATTTACTGAGTGTCCATGCCTAATCTAGGTTATTTGTGCAATAGTGAGTGTGGTTTCACCATCACCTTGCCGAGTGCTGAAGAACTCCTTAAATTTACTTTACAGTTACTTATTTGTCTTATGCCTTTTTCCAAGGTGACTTACAATATTTGAGATACAATTGGCTACATTACTTTTTGTTTTTCCAAGTGGAGCACAGGCAGGTGATGTGACTTGCTCATGGTTACACGGTGTCCGTGTCAGGATTTGAAACAACCTCTGAGTTTGAAGTCCAAACACTTCACCACTATGCCACACTGCCTACCTCTTTGCTGAACTAGATATTATCTAAGTAGACAGATTAATAGGAATGTTTTTCTTTTACATTAGCTGCCACCCCAAAACCCCCAGTTTCCCCTGATAATTAGTGACTTGTTGTGGCCAGATTGAGGGCATTTGCTCGCCCCCAAAGGCCAGTTTGAACTGGTTCCTCCTTTTATTTTTCTATAATTGCAAATCATTTTACTTTCTCCCCCTGCAATCATTCAGTAGTAATAAAAACCTTGACTGCTTTGTATCAGAATAAGCCATTCCAGATGTGCTGCCAAGTTCACAAGACTGAATCATCTCTGCCCATTTTTCATTGTGTGTTTATAGAGTTTAACTTTAGTCACTCTAAGCTGCTGGACCTTTTGCAGAGTAAGCCTGATTTCCATTGCATGCATGGTCAGTGCTGTAGCTAAAATGTCATACTCCTTCTGGCCCTCAGGTTTCTGTTGGATTTGGAGGAGAGACTAGAAGAAAGTGTGATATTGACGGACCTTAGCGACCTGATTCTGAAGCACAGTGCTGCCTTCCGGCGGGTTTATGTTCCTTATGTCACCAACCAGATGTACCAGGATTCTTTGGTACAGCGTCTACTGTGAGTCTCTTTAATTTTAGTATTTGTGAGTGAGGAATTTGGGGTAATTTCCCTCCAATTAAAAAAAAAATGCTTCTCTAGATCTAGGCAAGAAAAATAGCAATAAATATGTTGTAGTTTGTGAAACTAATCATCTTTCTTACATATGACTGCTTTACATTTATATGTTTATATTGCTATTGAAATGAGGGTATGAATTTAAAGCCAAACACAGTTGCTTGTAAACGATGGTGAAGGAGACCAAGAAATGGCTCCAGAAATAGAGAGATTGGGAGGCTTCAGTAGGATAACTTTCTTGATGCATTTGGGGTTGGGTGGACACATTGGGGACAGACTGGCCATCACTCTTTAATTAGAGAAAAACAAATTTCTCATTACATTTGCTTATAATCTACTGAAAATTATGTATACTTGCCTGACTGTTGAAAGCAAATAATTTTCTGTAATTCATTTCCAATGTGGTCTGTATAGCTTAGTGTGCCTATAGACATGACACTGTTGCTGTGCTCAAGAAGAGTACCTGAAGTTGAGAGGGGAAGGGGCTGTCCGGAGAATGGGTATTTCTACAGTTGTTTGTATGTTAGAAAAGTAAGCCATCCATTTAAAAAAGGTGTTTTCCATGATCACTAGGGGGTAACTTTTCGTGCAGTTGTGAGCAATTCTGCCTCACAGTTATAGTAACCTGATTTGTTTCAACCCTGCCTGGTCACTGTCTACAGTATGTACAGTTTATAGACTTTGTTTCTGAATGGGATTCTCTTTCACTTCTGGCTTTCCGTCCATAGCCTAAAGACATGCAGGGGAAGTTGACTGGTAACTCTGAATTTGCCTGTTTATAAGTTTATGTGAGCGGTATATAAAATGGCCTTGATGGCCATCCAGGGTTAGTTCCAGTATTGTTGGGATAGATTCTGGTCACTGTGGTCTTTAATTGGATTTAGGAGATCTGATGAAAGATGGGTGTTCTTAGTATGCCTGTAATTTTATATATATAAAAAAAAAAAACACATTTCTCAGATAGTGTTCACCCCTGCTGTTTTCTACTAGCCCTAATTTAAGGTGGTGACCCAGCTAGACCTCCATTTCAGTTGTGCTGTTGCCTGAGACAGCTGTGATGTTCTGTATGTGTGCATCCACTTTAATGTTCCTATTAAGCATGGTAACTTGACACTTGATGAGTTGTGTGTTACATTTGTTTGGTCCTGCAGTACATATTTCCTCCTGGGGAAAAAAATTGTGTTGCATGAAGTTTAAAAAGCCTTGTAGTTGAACAACAACATTTATTTATATAGCACATTTTCATACAAATAATGTAGCTCAAAGTGCTTTACATGCTGAAGAAAAGAGAAAAAAAGACAAAGTAAGAATTAAAATAAGACAACACTAATTAACATAGAATAAGAGTAAGGTCCGATGGCCAGGGAGGACAGAAAAAAAAAAAAAAAAAAAAAACTCCAGACGGCTGGAGAAAAAAATAAAATCTGCAGGGGTTCCAGACCATGAGACCACCCAGGCCCCTCTGGGCATTCTACCTAACATAAATGAACATTCCTCTTTGTATTTAGGGTTCTCATGGAAGGACTTGATGAATAGGATGACACTATACTCTGGGATCTATGGCAAGCCTTGTTGTCATCGTAAGTCTCTGTTGCAAGAGTATGTGGCATGCAGATTGCTGTATCTGGCTGATAGAGCAGAGCAGTCATTCATGTTAAAGCTACTGTAGGAGCACCTCATTTTTCAGATGCATATAGCAGGAATACCTACCTGTGTGTGAGAGAGAGAGAGTTGACAAGACACTAGAAGCTACACTACAGCCTGACTATTACCATTAACTAACTGACGACTTGCAAAGAGAGATCAAAAATGAAGTTAAATGGTAGTTGGCTTTAACCTCTGAGTTTTATCTATCCAATTAAGCATTCCATACTGTCTGCTCTGGACTGCAAAAGCTCATTTGCTTCAGTGATTCCTGGATATTTCTTCCAGGACCCTTGACAAGCTGTGGTTCTGTGGTTTGGAATGTCCATTTATCTTATATTGATGTGTGGAACATACTACACCTGTATCACCTGGGTTTAAGTTCTACAGTATAACAGTCTACAGTATTCCCTCCATTTACTGAGATTGCATAGTAACATTTTAGGTTTGCAGTCAGTCATAGTCTATTCCCATGTTGATCAGGTGTAGGATGTGAACCAATCCTGGATGAATCACAAGCCGATTACAGGACACACTCCTATCCAGTTACTTATGCTGGGCCAATTTAATCTAGCATGCCCATCTTGAGGTGGGACAGCATAACATGATATGAAAAACGGGCAAACTCTACATCAACACTCATTGAAATACAGTACATTTAGTCTTTTGCCAACCTTCTTTACATCCCGATTTTTATGTATGTGCACTCTGCACCTCATTTAGCCAGGAAAACCCAAAGTTTGCTGTTGCTTTAAAGATGCTTGAGGATCAGCGGATATGTCAAAGACAGCCTCTGAAGTCTTTCCTGGTGTTGCCGTTCCAGAGAATCACCCGACTCAAAATTGTTCTTGAGGTAACTGAACTGCTTTTTGATTGGTCATTATTAGAGTGTGTCTTGGACTGTTAAGTTGTATGCTTGAAATCAGCGTATTTAAATCTCATTGGGTTGGACTGGTGCCACCAGACTCAAATATTTGATAAATTTCTTGAGTAATGATGATCCAATAGTGGGAATAGGGTGAGGTGCAGATGGGTGGCTTTCTGCTTCCTTCCACCCACCCTTTTCTACTGTCTTGACCCTTCTCTCTTTCCTGCCTGTATACACTCTATTAAATTCTTCTCTCCCCATGTTGAATGTGTTCAGTGACTCGCACATCTGTCTTGTACAGCTTTCCCACTTTCCCACTCTCTGTTCTTTTGTAAAAACCCATCCAGAAAACTGCATTTTCTGGCTTCCTCAGAGTTGAAGGTAGAAGTGGCAGATAACCTGTGGCCGTGTTTTTTTTTTTTTGCCTCTCGCTTACTCTCTCTTTCAGAATGTCCTGAGGCTGACTGATCCTGAGTCCACAACACTCAAGTCACTGAAGAAGGCTATTGCAGCTATTTCAGAGGTGTGTATCTTAAACCTTCTCTGGGGTAGCTTCTCTCCCCTACTTTAAATTGTTCTTGCTATGACAAACTCCCCAAACCCTTTATCTTTCTGTTAGTGGATTAATTGAAGGTTGACCCATTCAGGCCATCAGTAGTTCTTACAGGAATAAAGTTACAGCAAGTACTGACCCTTTCATTCTTTTTGTAGATTGTGTGCGAGTGCAATGAAAGCGTTAGGAGGATGAAACAAACAGAGGAGTTGGTGTTGCTGGAGAAGAGCCTGGAATTCTTTAAAGTCAAGGTCCTTTGTGTTAATTAGTGTCTTAATACTTCTTTGCATGACTTTAGAACATTAGAACGATCTAGATGAGAACAGGCCATTCAGGCCAACAAAGCTTGCCAGTCTTATACACTTATTTCTTCCAAAATAACATCAAGTTGAGTTTTAAAAGCCCCCAAAGTCTTACCATCTACCACACTACTTGGTAGCTTATTCCAAGTGTCTATCATTCTTTGTGTAAAGAAAAACTTCCTAATGTTTGTGCAAAATTTACCCTTAACAAGACTTTGCAATATACCGCTCACTTAAACTGTTGCTATTGATACTTGAAATGCCTCAAAGGGGTATGACAGTTACCATGATTTATACTATGTGGATTTAAAAAAAAAAAAAAAAAAAAGCTGATCATTACATTATTACGTAACTATTGTCCTTCCCTTGAGAGTACTACATTTCAAAATTCTGTAGATTCCAAATAGATTTCAGGAGGATGTGAAGCAGAATGGAGTGACATTTACTGCTAACACTACTATTGTTGAATCTTTAGGAAGACGACTGGGGAGGCCCAATGTGCTCTTCAAAACCTTATACTCGGTCTAGCTCTGGTCATGACAATGAACTGTATTGACTTTTTTTCCTCTCTCTCCAGTCTATCCCACTAATTACAAGAGGGCGTTGGTTAGTGCACCAGGGTGGATTGCTTCAGGTTGTCATTGAGGAATCCGTGGCAAGTTATAGATATAGAGCTCTGAAATCTGTCCACCTGCATCTCTTCAATGACCTTCTGCTGGTCTCCCAAAAGAAGGAGTAAGGCTGCTGGTTTTTGTGCAATTTCTTGATCCTGTTTTCTGATGCATTTTGTTTTGGTATTTCTGCAATTTGGGGCTTATGTAATTGAGTTATGTTTAAAACGGTCATTGTTTTCTCTCTTTCTCTTTCTGGTACTTGTGGTAGAGAAGGACGATTTAGTGTTCTGGATTATACTCAGCCATGCCAGGTCAAAGCCATGAGACTTGCTGGAAAACCTCCGGGAATGCCAGACAAAATCTTCCTCCTACATCTTGGCAGAAACCATGCAGGCTCTGCTGTGGACTTTTTCCTGAAATCAGAAAGCGAGTAGGTATTATATAGGGGAAATTGACCATTGGGGGGAAAAAAAAAATATTTTTTTTTCCTTTGTTTGTCTGATGTGTCTGTGGATTCCCTCCCAAACCCCAAACCCCCCAACCCATCTCGTAGATGGCCATATTTAACTGGGTAATAAATCGACCCAGTGAGTGGGCAGAGACGAGTGGGTCCTTGCAATGGATAGGTGTCCTGTCCATCATTGTGCCCAATTATTTATTTTTTGGAGCTGAAATCCAGAATATTTTTTTTAATTTGTTTCCCCATACTCCAAACCCCACCATGAAAAAATTGCTGCCTGAAGCAGTGGTCTAACCCAGAAGTTCTCAGTGTTCAGTCCAGGCCCTAATCCCTATAGTTGAGGCTGCAGGTGTTTGTTCTAACCAGTTTCTTAATCAGTTAGTCATTGTTGCCTTTAATTAACCTGTTTAATTAGCTGACCTGTTTTTTCCCTTTTATGTTGCATTTACAAAAATACAGAAGTGTGCAATTTATTCTTTTAGATTTATATTTTTTCTTGTATCTTTTAACTGATTTGTTTTTGCTTTTAATTAACATTTTTGTGTGAAGTTTGCTTTCTTAATTGTATGTGAATTCAGATAATTAATGTTGGGCAGAGCAGACACCAGCAGAAATGACTCGGACAGGAGCAACTCCCACTTGTGTGCTCATTAGTAAATAATTCTGCAGATAACAGTATTCAATTTTTAAAAACAATTTAAAAGGAAATAATGAATTCTTACCAATCTAACGTATACATTTCTGCTTCATTCAGTAAAAATATAGCTTAACCAGTTAATAATTAAAAACACTGAAACTAGGAAATGATGGCTTGTTTAATTAAGGTACAAGTCCAGTTAAGAGAAGCAATGGGTTGGGACAAAAGCCTGCAGCCGCAGGGGGCCATGAGTGCGGAGAACACTAGTCTAACCAATGTGGAAGATCAAGGTATGCAGGTTCATTCTGGTCATAACTGACTCTGAAGTGTGGCATATGGTGAGCCAAACTAAAGGTTTAATTGGGCCAGATCCTAGTTGAATTTTAATAGCTTGTTCTTAAAACATTCTAAAATATTTGAGAACAAGCCATTCGGCCCATCGAAACTTGCCATTTCTATCCACTGAATTCCTCCAGAATAATATCAAGTCAATTTTTGAATGTCCCTGAAGTCCCGCTTTCCACTGCCCTACATGATCATTTATTCCACATTTCTAGCTTCTCTGTGTGAAGAGATACTATCTAAAGTCTGTGTGAAATTTGCCCTTAACTTTTCCAACCAATGTCCTTGTGCTCATGCTGAACTCATTTTAAAGTAACAGCCGGCTCTAACTGTACTAATTCCTTTCATAATTTTCAAAACTTTGTGTCCTATCTTAATCCCCATTTGCTTAGATTGAAAATGTTCAATTCTCATGCTCTGTAGTCCTGGAATCAGCCTAGTCACTTTTCTGTGGACTTTTTCTAGCACTGCTATGCCTTTGTTGTTGTTGCCAGGAATCCTAGCCTCCATGCAGTACTGTAGATGAGGCCTTAACAGTGTGTTATAAAGCTTAAGCATAACCTTTTTTCACTTGTACTCCATACATCATGCTATATAACCACATATTCAAATAGCCTTCTTCATGGCTTCTGTAAGCTGTCTGACTATAGATTGTGACATGTCCACTATGACTCCCTAGTCCTTCTCAAAAGGGCACTTTCCAGTTTTAGACCTTCCATTGTCTATTCAAATCTAACGTTTCTTCTTCCAATGTGTAGTACCTTACATTTATTTAGTATTTCAAGCTCCACAAGGCATAGTTGATGTTAGAATCAAGTCCAACAATTGCAAGTTTCGGAACCCCTGTATTGTATAAGTTAGCAGGGCTTGGATCCAGGTGGGTGACCTCAGTCAGTTAAGTGGCATGACCTCTCCTCCCTAAATCTAAGGTGCCAACATTTCTAAATCCAGGATTAGAAAGGTAATCTGGATGAAATGTGTAAGCATTTGACTTTAACAAGCTTTGGTTAAACTATATTGGGAAGAGGATGTTCGGGATAGAGCTGCCAGGCTAGAGAAACAGAGGAAGGCCTAAGAGGAGTTTTATAGATGTGGCAAGAGAAGACATGCAGGTGGTGGATGTAATGGTTCAAGATGAGGACAGGAAGATATGGAACAAGGTGATCCACTGTGGCAACCCCTAATGGAAGCAGCCAAAAGAAGCAGCAGCAGCAGATTACAGTATACGTCCATTTTGTTGGAATAGTAGGTTAGGTAAGCATTACCTTTTTTAATGGAGTAAATGTTGGTACCATATAATAATCAAACTAATTTAAAGAGTTAAGGTGTTTACTGCTTATTTATTTTTTCAGTTTCCTTTCCAGTTGAGATTTTGGTTTTGACTTCTAGATTCTGACATTGTTTGTTTGGTTTATAGTGGATGAAAACCAAAACCTTCAAATTAAGGGGTGCAGGCTCGTGGACACATTTTATTTATTTATTTATTTATTTATTTTATTTTTTTTATCAACCTCCAAGATTGAGTAACTGTTAAAATAAAAACTTTGGGAGTCGTCTATCCTTGGGGCAATTAGTAGGAGTGTGACTAAATCTACTTCAGCTGCTACCTCTCCTTCCAATAGGTGGCACCAGAGGTTTAAAATTGGCATTGAAATAATATCCTGTACATGTTTTTATATACACTCACGTACACACAATATGAAATGTGCAGGAAGGTCTGAGAACTTGTATTAATGTTTACAATATACATTATGATGCAATGCATGCTGAATAGCAATGGCTTTTTAAAGGTGACTAAACAAAGGAAGACACTAAAAAAGAAAAATATCCATCCATCCGTCCATTTTCTAAATCTTCTTCTCCAGATTGGTGACACTGGAAAGCTGGAGCCTGTCCCAGCAAACATCTGGTGCAAGGCAGAAACAATTTCTGGACAGGGAATGGATGTGTCTTAAAGGAACTTGTTGGTTTAAACAGAAATACCATGTTTATGTGAAATTCTCTCTCTGTCTGGCACCAAAAACATAATTCCACTGTCAAAGAAGTGCTATAATTTTGATCTGCTTTTTTGGAGATGCTGTATATTGGATGACTCAACTTTATCAACAGAATTAGGAATTTAAAAACACTACAAATTATCCTTGAAGAAATCCTTGAGCCTTCTATCCAGGGTCTAAGGGCTCATTTATACTTCATGTACCGAACGCATACGCACCCACATCATGGCTGCCATGCGTTCCCAGCGTTCATTTGACGCGTCCTCTGAGCAGGTCCTCAGAAATTGATGCTTGCGCAAGTTGCAGTACCAGCAAAAGTCAGGGAGTACAGTGTGCTAAAAGTTGGAATGTGACATCCGAGTCTCTGGTTACTATCTACATGTGACAGAAAGCCGCTTTGCGAATCCTACGAGATTGATGTACACGCTTCGATGTTTGATGAATGGTTCGATGTGGTGAAGCAAAATGCCGACATACAAATGCATTCGTGGCGCTTTTATATTCAAGTGTTGCATATTCCCAATCGTAATGATATGATACATTTTAGAAGTCTCTCATACCTTCCTCCGGACCTGACAGCAGCGGCAAACAGCAATAGATCGCTACACAGAACACATTAAATGTATGATATTCCAACTCTCTGCACATTTAGAATCCTTAGATTTATACTTGATATCACTTTCATGATGAAATGCATTAAAGTATGTATGTTACATTTTACAGAGTTAATTTCGTTTAAACAAATACTGTTAATATTTACACACGTGTGTGACACAGTGGCAGAGCGGTAGCACAGCTGTCTCGCAGGGAGTCACGTTGCTGGTATTCTCTGCCTGGAGTTTGCAGGTTTTCCTGCTGTGTTTCCACACTGTCCTCCGGTTTCCTTCCAAAGATATACAGATTTGGTGACACTAAAATGACGCTAGTGTATGCGAGTGCTTGTATTCATGTTGCGATGAGCTGATACCCGTCCAGGGATTGTTTCACCCTCGTACCCAATGCTTGCTGGAATGGACAAATCCCTGGATTGACGGATTTAATCATTAAACATCCTTTTCAGAGATATTGCGGTAAGGTGTCATTGGAATTTAATGGGTGTTCCAGGCAATTCACAACCCAGCGAAGCCAAACCTGTTCTCACCGTGATATCTAACACTGCAACCTGGTGGATTCCTCCAGATTTCCGTAAAGTACGCGCACGAGTATAAACAGTAAAATGCTTGCGTAGCAGGAGCGTCCGCTGCAGCATGCGTTGCATGAAGTATAAACCCAGCCTAAAAGTGGTGCCAAAAATATTCCCTCTAGGATGATTATTCTAAGAATTTCAGCAAAGCTTCCAAAAAAAGCTACTGGACCCACATGGGGGGAAAAAACTATGAAACAGTTTTGAAGGAGTTGTGGATTTGAAATTGGTTTGTCAGGTAGAACACGGATGGAAATTATGTGGAGATTTTGTACAAACATTTGGATGATTTTCTTCATACAGTTGAGCCATACATGCATGGATATGTTATCAGATGTTTTAAGATAGTTTGAGGAGCTTAGAATCTCGATTTGATGACATTTTGCAAACACTAGATGAAGGAATTGACAGGCGAAACATTATAGAACACTCCCCATGCTCAACAAAATGTTTCCCTTGTTCAAAGGATAGATTTAAGATGGAGAGACAAAAAAAAAAACTGTCTTTGAATGGTAGGGTCAATGTCCCCTTCCCAACTTGCAGAAATCTTAAGACAGCTCACCAATCTTGGGAGCAGTTAGTCTTGTAAGGAAAAACAGAGCAAAAAATGAGCAAACTAATTATCAGATGTTTTAAAACTGGTAAAGCATTTGGTTTTCTTTATTCAATATGAAGACTTTTTTTTGCTAAATAACATGTGTTTTTTGTTTTCTACTGCACATAGCAGTTTTTTTGTCAACAATACATAACGGAAACTTTGTGGATATAAGCCTTTTTTTGAAAAGTAAGGACTGGATTTTATCAAGCAGGGATTTCAAAGTAAAGCTGCTGCCATTTATCCATTGTTCCCTTTTTCTTCCTTGCTTATGCAGTTCAGCATAAGGTGGGTTGTATACAAGGCAGCGTTTAGTTTATGCTTTAGCAGATTAGAAAAACACATGTTTTGGCCGCAAACGTGAAGTACCTGAAAGAACACCTGCACAGATATGAAGGAGAATATGGAAACCCCACATAAACTCTGCCCAGTCCAGGATTTTTTACCAGGATTTGAGGGTTGTGAGGCAGTAGGACTAACACGTGGTGCTGTGTGTTTGGTATGTAACGGCACAACAGATTCTGGTCCTGGAGGGCCACAGTAGCTGCAGATTTTCATTCTAACGCTTTTATTTAGTGACCAGTTTTTGCTGCCTATTTACTATAAATCTTTTTGCCTTCATTTTAATTGACTTGCCATTTAAGACTCTGCACCCTTAACTGCTTTTTTTTCTTTCTTAATTAGCAGCCGTGCAATAATGAGATACAAAATGGGCCAACACGTGGCCAGCAAACCAGTGTCCATCAAACAATAACTGAAAATAAAGAAAGGTGAAGGTCTTAGTAATGTTGATCTGCTCTGCTACACAAACATTTTGATGGAGCGCTTAGGAAAAAAAGAAAATCGACCAGTTTGGAAATGTCTGCTGTAGTAGAGCGAAAGCATCAACACACCATGAACTTAAATAACTGGTGTAATTAATAACAAGTTTCAGCTTCTAATTAAGAAAGTGAGTGAGATTGGCTGGAGTTTGAGGTCCCAACTCAACTCTAACCAACTTCACAACTCATTTTTTTGGCTGTCACTTATGGAAAAAGAAGCAATTCAGAGGACTGAGATTAAAAAATGAAAGGAAAAATAAGTCCAAATCACAGAAACTGGTCACTTTATAAGGTGGCAGGGAGGAAAATGGGCAGCCAATGTGATCCTCCAGGATCAGAGTTGGATACCTCTGGTATATAATATACACATGCTTACAGTATGTGTTGTAGGTAAAGTGGAAAAACCTTGTGATACCAGTGAGTCTGAACTACTTAAATCTGTTTTTGATTCTGGTTAGCCTGACTAACTGCAATCAGCCCAGTGGCTTTGAAATAAGAGATGTGAATGTGTGTGGGCATATACAGTATAAAGAATCAACTTCTGTTTAATTCTTATTTTTAGCAGTGAAACAGAAAAATGGATTATGGCCCTGTCCCCTCCTAAAGCAGCTATGGACTCCACACATTAGCCGGTATGTTGGGCTCCATCACAGATTCTAAGGACTGGTGGGTGTGAGTAGGTGGGGGACATTAGAGTAACTGTGACTGCCCACAGTTCTATGGGTTGGAATATTTTCCTTGGCTCCATGTAAAAAGATGAGAATTAAGGGGTGGAGGTGGCATAAAAAATTTGTCCCTTTTTATATTAATGAATGCCTTATTTTTCTTCTTCAGATACTTGCTGGGATGCTTCTTTTATATAGTCTTCTGATGCCTCCGAGAGCAAATTATGTATTTTAATATTTACTACTAATAAAAACATTCTTTAAATGTTGGTGACTCTATTGCCTTTTTCAGTATGTAAATGTTAAAACGTATCGTTTCATTCCAAGACATAAGCTGAAATAGATAATTTGTTCAACTAAGATATTAATAGTACTGACCAGTTGCATCAGCTAGGCCAGGGGTGGCAAACTCCAGTCCTGGAGTGCCGCAGTGGCTGTAGGTTTTCATTCTAACCATCTTCTTCATTAGTTTTTGCTGCTAATTAACTTCTTTTGCCTTGATTTTAATGAACTTGATTCAGGCCCCTTTAGTTTCTTTTTCTTTAATTAGCTGCCAAACAATAGTGAGACCCAAAACAAGGTTCCACATGACCAGCTCACCCGTGCCCATCACACAATATCTGAAAATAAAGAAAGGTGAAGGTCTCAGTAAGGTTGATCTCTCGGGTCCCCAAAACATTTTGACAATGTTCTTAGAAAAAACGAAAAAATCAACAGTTATGGAAATGTCTGCTGTGTCAGAATGAGAGCAGCAACAAGCCATAGAATTAAATAACGAGTTTAATTAACAGCAAGAATTGGCTTCTCATTAAGAAACTGGTTGGAATGAAATTAGTTGGGAGTTTGAAGACCCAATTTAGCTGATCAACTGTTGACTTGTTTCACAACTGATTTCTATTTGGCTGTCATTTAATGAAGAAAATAATTAATTCAGAGCACTGAATCCTTAAAAACAGGGCTATTAAAATGAAGGGAAAAAGTTAATTAGCAGTGAAAACTGCTCACTGATTAGGAAAAGGGTTAGAATGAAAACCTGCAGCCACTGGAGTTTGCCACCCCTGAACTAGGCACTAGTCACTCCTAGCAGAAGCTGTCATTCCATCATGCAAACGGACAGCTTCAAAGCTAGTGGCAGGTGTGCCTATAAAAACAGCGAGACTGCAGTGTCGAACAGAATTCCAACTAGTGCAGTAAAGGTGAGCATTCCTTTTTAAGGAGAGTGGTCCACCTGAAAGGGCCATGTATACAGCAGGAGTATCCATTGTGGCACTCTCTGGTGCTAAAATATCTTTAGGGTTCATATTCTAGAACTGTCTTCCTGTACCTTGAACATCCTACTGGTGCTTTTTGCTTATTTACAGTTAAAAGTGTAAAGGTGGGTTGCATTTGGTAGAATGATGAAAGCTGTCCTTTTCTCCTGGCATTCCACTTTTCACATGTGATGCTGGTGGTTCCTCATGTGGTGGGGCAACGTTGTATCGGCGCATGCTCCCAACCTCCACCTACTGCATGGGCTGGTCAGGAGTGTCAGTGGTCTAACAGAATTGTGGATTGCTGCAGGTGCAGTTTCTAGCTATTCCAGGCGCCAGTATCTCCTCTCGATTTAAACGATGATTGTCGAATGAGTATTTGAATCGACCCACCCCTACTCCCTAAACTGTATGAACATCTTACAAAGACCCTATAGCCTGGCGTTCTGGATTTCGTTCCCAATCAATGGTTATTTTGTACAGCACCTTATACGCACGCAGTACCCTATAAAGCCTTCAGGGCCATGCAGTTTGTTGCAAAATCACGCTCATTTAACCGTCTTTCATTGTAAACCAGGCTCGTTCTCACTCTGTATTTTTGCACATCCATCATTTCGGTTTCATTTCATACCCCACTGACTTGCAGGTGAGGACATTAAGTTGGCTCGAGACTCCAAACCACGTAGTCCGTGCAAGAGACGTGCACCACATATGGATGGCGCCGGTCCGCAAATGAGTCACTCCTTGCGCTTAGTGACGCGGGATTGGGCTGAAATTTCCTGTGAAATCTGTTGACGTATTGTGGCTGGAACTGAAGAAACGAGCTCACGTCGCCTTCAGGTGGACACTGCGGGGAGATGCATTAGACATCAGAAAGGGCAGACTGACAAGGCTATCGTGTTAGTGCAGAGAATATGTCATCAGCTAAGGATCAAGCAAACTAAAAACTTGGTCCCCTGTACCGATTAGAAAAGGCGGAGCTAAGGATGTAATTGAGGGACACAACAAATTACCCCATGATGGAAAGGGCTGTCAGCCGACTTCAGTACACACTTCGTGAGTTAATATGACTGATGAATCAAACAAATAATAAACTGTACAGTTTTTTTTCACGTTCGTTTCCGTTTACAGTTCAGCCCGCGAAATAATTCCGTACGGTAGGCCGCTTCAGCGGTTGCCAGGGCGACACAGACGCCGAGCAAAGTTCGGGCGCGCCGTGATGACGTTGCGAAAGAAGTCTTTGGCGTTGGCACCACGAAGCGCCTGTCGATTTCGACATTTCAGTTTGGGTATGTAAAGCGGCGAAAAGTTCGTATCTTTTGTACGTCGTGTCGTTTGGTATATTTGAAATATTGTCACGTTACAGTCGCTTGAAGATGAGGCTGATTTAGGCAATACACTGTCCACGATATCTTTATTCATATCTTTAGGGGGACTGATAATCTCTTTCCATCGTAAACTGATGTCATTTTGTATTTATTAGTTTGGTAAAGGAAAAAAAAAAAAACGTGGGCACGTTTCGGTATCAGGGCTGTTTTTGCAGTGCACGGTTTCTGTCGGCTTCCTCCATCAGTCCTGTGACGTGCTGTTAGGTGGATTGGCTTCTGTACGTTGGGTGAAATCGGTAAGTTCGTCTCCACTCGGGTTTATTGCACTGTTTTTAAAATGTATATATTCTTCGATAGTAACACATGAAGAAAGTATATACACACCACACAGTGCAACCCTCAGATCAATTCCGGGTATATAATCAAATAAATAACTGCTACATGGCTACTCCAGTTACCACTCTTGATTTTAAACTTTCTTCATAACTACATGCAGCATGTGTAGCTGATTTTAACAGATCATCAGATACCTCAGAATCATAGCAGTGTGTGTTAATTCTTAAGAGTTATATGTGCGAGCTCACCGCAGACTTCCCTTCTTAGCTGAAAGGGCTGGTTGTGCTTTACAATAAAAGATGTCAGCTGCGCCTCTGCTCTGTCACTTGGTCTTTCACACTTTCTTGTTATTGTGTTGTTAAGAAACACGTTGAAATCTCCTACAGCCCACCCTGCACTTTGCCTCCCTACATGATGAAATGCAAATGAATGTGTATTTCACAAAATAGTTTGCGGTTTTTATTCATAATATAGTGAAATGCATTAAAACTGATAAATAGCATATTACAATTATTGTTTTTTTCATTTCTGTTAGTTACTTTAGCAAAAAGGTGCAACTACAGTTGTTTGGTTTCTTTCATTAGAACAATACACCAGCAACGTACTTAATTCACATAAATTTTAAGTAACTGCATCATATGTCTTAACACCCCAACAGGTCTTTTTGCAGTCATTTTGACGCAGTGGTCCTCAGGTTCAGTCCTGGGGGTCCTCTACGGCGTCATTGTTTCATCCCGTCCAGTTTCGCAATTGGTTTACCTTTAATTGATGCCACTGTTCAATTATCTGTGCTTTTTATTTATTCTCTTATTTTGCATTCAGAGATGTGCATTAGTATTTTCTTTTTATTTGGCTTATTCTGTAAGAGTCTGCTGTCTGAACTGTATCTGAAGTGTAGCAGACTCCAAAGTGCAGCCCTTCTGACGTTCACCACTTTGTGTGCTTATTAGTAAATAATGGCTTACATTACCAGAAGAATAAAAGGGAAAGAAGAATTCTTGTGCTTGTAAATTCTGGCTTCATTCAGTACAAAATGTATGTACTATAACCAGTTTGCAATTTCTAGATTGATATAAACAAATGCAAATTGGTAAGTAACAGCAGCTTGCTTAATGAGGATGGTTCTTCTCCCATTGCCTGTTGTGGCCTAACACATCACACAGATATTATACTGAGACCGAGTGAACTTTTTCCTTAACTTTGACTTAGTAGCATTTTACTTTAATAGGCCTCAGGTTTGTCTCTTTGGCTTTTACACAAACATTTTTTGGAGTGCAGATACTGCAAGCACTTAATATTGCCTAGGTAGTATTTTTGTTATGACTTGTAAACCATTATTATGGCAAAACAATACATTTTTCTTTATTCTAGTTTTTTATTGCAGTTGGTTTCCCATACTGTAACTCAACATGTTAAATTCTGTATCCTCGGTAGACATTTTCCTCTAAAAATCCATATTGTAATCACAGCTTCTAGTCGTTGTGTATATCCGATTTGCTGACTGTTGGTGCTGATCTCAACTCCAGGCTGTGTCATTTAGAAACTGCATGCCATCTTTCTAGCACAGTCTTACTCGCCCATTTTTGTGACCGCCAATAATCGCATGCTGCCTGATGGAGCTGGCGCTGTACAAAGGGTTAATAGTTACAATGAGTTCAGTCACAATCTCTGGCCTTTTTTGTTTTTTCCATTCTGTCATAGAGCGTAAAACATGAGACTTCACACATACGAGATTCTCTTCTGTTTGTGACGTTCAATACACCCGCATTCGTTACTCGTCATCACTGCATTTTATGAATTGTACCTATGGGAGAATGTTCATTGGTTGTCAGCAATTATGCAGACAAAGCCCACACCTACGACTAAAAGACAAAATTGATTATTGTCTGTGGGAGTCATATTAAGCGACCAGCGTTACAGGAGCATGACTCTCTAAGATTATGGAAATGAAGGCTACGCCTGAAAATCGCTGGAAAAGTCATGATCTTTAAGTTGTAGGCTAATTCAGCAAAACTAATATTAAGATCAACTTTGATCAACTTAAAATGCATTTGCATATTGTTACAGTTGACATCATACCCCTAATAAATAACATTTCCATTTTTTCGGTATTTAGGGAGAAGTAGTCCTCATCCATCCACTTCTTTATCTCATTGATACAATCAATTAAGGAATTATTGGAGAAACGTTTTTTCTTTCTGGGAGCAGTGGTAGTACTGCTGCCTCAAAGTAATGAGTCCAAAATGTATGTCCCAGGTCCTCCCTGCATGGAATTTGCATGTTCTTCCAATGTCTGTGTGGGTTTCGTCCTACAGTCCAGACATGCAAGTTAGGAGGACTGATGATACTAAATTGGCACTAGTGAGTGGTTGGGTGGTGTCTGGGTGTGTGTCTGGTCACACATGTGAATGTTAGGTTTTCTAATGATATTTCCTAATAGAAGTCTGTAAAGTGCGTAGGACTCTCAAGTTCATAACACAGACAAGCTGGGATTGAACCAGAGAGACAACACAGCCTGCTCAGGACAAATTGGTTTAGATATCTGTCTATCTGTCTGTGTCTTTCACATCCATCTACCTACCTACCTACCTACCTAGGCAGCAATTTCATAGATAGATAGATAGATAGATACTTTATTAATCCCAAGGGGAAATTCACATACTCCAGCAGCAGCATACTGATAAAGAACAATATTAAATTAAAGAGTGAAAACAATGCAGGTATACAGACAGACAATAACTGTATAATTTTAACAATTACCCACCCCCCCGGCTGGAATTGAAGAGTCGCATAGTGTGGGGGAGGAACAATCTCCTCAGTCTGTCAGTGGAGTAGGACCTTGACAGCAGTCTGTCGCTGAAGCTGCTACTCTGTCTGGATATGATACTGTTTAGTGGATGCAGTGGGTTCTCCATGATTGACAGGAGCCTGCTCAGTGCCCGTCGCTCTGCCATGGATGTCAAAATGTCCAGCTCCATGCCTACAATAGAGCCGGCCTTCCTCACCAGTTTGTCCAGGCGTGAGGCATCACTCTTCTTTATGCTGCTTCCCCAGCACACCACCGCGTAGAAGAGGGCGCTCGCCACAACCGTCTGATAGAACATCTGCAGCATCTTATTGCAGATGTTGAAGGACACCAGCCTTCTAAGGAAGTATAACCGGCCCTGTCCTTTCTTACACAGAGCATCAGTATTGGCAGTCCAGTCTAATTTATCATCCAGCTCAAATCCCAGGTATTTATAGGTCTGCACCCTCTGCACACAGTCACCTCTGATGATCACGGGGTCCATGAGGGGCCTGGTCCTCCTAAAATCCACCAACAGCTCCTTGGCTTTGCTGGTGTTCAGTTGTAGGTGGTTTGAGTCGCACCATTTAACAAAGTCATTGATTAGGTCCCTATACTCCTCTTCCTGCCCATTCCTGATGCAGCCCACGATAGCAGTGTCGTCAGCGAACTTTTGCACGTGGCTGGACTCCGAGTTGTATTGGAAGTCCGATGTATATAGGCTGAACAGGACCGGAGAAAGTACAGTCCCCTGCGGCGCTCCTGTGTTGCTGACCACAATGTCAGACCTGCAGTTCCCGAGATGCACATACTGAGGTCTGTCTATAAGAGAGCCCACGATCCATGCCACCAGGTATGAATCTACTCCCATCTCTGTCAGCTTGTCCCTAAGGAGCATAGGTTGGATGGTGTTGAAGGCGCTAGAGAAGTCTAGAAATATAATTCTTACAGCACCACTGCCTCTGTCCAAGTGGGAGAGGGATCGGTGTAGCATGTAGATGATGGCATCCTCCGCTCCCACCTTCTCCTGGTATGCGAACTGCAGAGGTTCAGGGGCTTGACGGACCTGTGGCCTTAGGTGGTGAAGCAGCAGCCGCTCCATGGTCTTCATCACATGTGATGTTAGAGCGACAGGCTGGAAGTCGTTCAGCTCACTAGGACGTGATATCTTTGGGACGGGGGTGATGCAAGATGTTTTCCAAAGCCTCGGGACTCTCCCCTGTTCCAGGCTCAGGTTGAAGATGCGCTGTAGAGGACTCCCCAGCTCCAACGCACAGGCCTTCAGCAGTCGTGGCGATACTCCATCTGGACGTACTGCTTTGCTGGCACAAAGTCTCCTCAGCTCTCTGCTCACCTGCACAGCTGTGATTGTGGGCGGGGATGTTTCTCCTATGCTGGTATCAGCAGAAGGATGGTTGGAGGGTGCAGTACTCTGAGGTGAGAGTGGGTTAGGGTGGTCAAACCTGTTAATGAAGTTGTTCATTTGGTTTGCTCTCTTCACGTCTCTCTCGATGGTGGCACCCCGCTTGGAGCTGCAGCCAGTGATGATCTTCATCCCATCCCACACTTCCTTCATGCTGTTGTTCTGCAACTTCTGCTCCAGCTTTCTCCTGTACTGCTCCTTCGCTGCTCTGAGCTGGACTCGGAGTTCCTTCTGCACGCGCTTGAGCTCATGCTGATCACCACCTTTAAAAGCCCTTTTCTTCTGGTTCAAAAGGCGCTTGATGTCACTTGTAATCCATGGCTTGTTGTTAGCATAGTAGCTTACTGTTCTTACTGGAACTACAATGTCCATGCAGAAATTGATGTAATCAGTAGTGCAGTCAACAACCTCCTCAATGTTCTCACTATGTGACCCCTGGAGGATATTCCAGTCCGTAGTTCCAAAGCAGTCCCTCAGTGCCTGCTCTGCCTCAGGGGACCACTTCCTGAATGAGCGTGTGGTTGTAGGTAGCTCTCTCACTCACTCTTGGTTTGTAGTGAGGCTGAAGCAGAACCAGGTTATGATCTGCTTTCCCAAGCGCAGGCAGCGGGGTGGTGCTGTATGCATCTTTAACGTTTTGCATGCAGTAGGTCAATAGTCCTATTTCCCGGGGTGTTACAATACACATACTGGGAGAAGGCAGGTAATGTTTTGTCCAGCGTCGCATGGTTAAAGTCTCAATCAATTAGCACAAGTGCCTTGGAGTGCTGCATTTGCAGTTTAGCAACAGCTGAGCGGATGATGTCACTCGCTATCTCCACATCCACCCGAGGAGGGATGTAAACAGTAACAACAATGACATTTCCAAACTCTCTAGGCAAGTAATAGGGATGCAAACTTACGGCCAACAGTTCGATGTCCCTGCAGCAAGAGGAGATTTTAACGTTTACATGTCCAGGAGTGAGATAGAGTGCGAGTCCTCCTCCTTTGTGCTTCCCGCAGGTATGTGTGTCTCTGTCCGCTCTAACTGTGCTAAACCCGGGTAGCTCCACGTTAGCATCTGGGATGTTAGTTGTTAGCTGCGTTTCAGTAAAACACAACAAACTACATTCTCTGTACGTCTTGACATTTTTCACCAGCGCAGCCAGTTCGTCGATCTTATTTGGTAGTGAGTTCCCATTTCCCAGGATCACAGAAGGCACCGAAGGTTTGTATCTCCACTTTCTCTCTAGACGCTTGGCTTTTATCTTAGTGCCGGCTCTGCTGCCACGATACAACCTTCTTACCTCGTCAGGTAAATAGGGGACCACACCGGCTCAGGCATTTGTTCTCAGCGCTGACTACTTGAATAGACGAGTCTCGGCGTGTAAAAATCCATTTCCAAGTAGTAAAGAGTAGTAAAAAAGTGTCCAGGGAACTAGTCAACATAAAAGAAAGTGGTAGGAGTTAACAGTGAAATAGAGAAAAATACAGAAAAAAGGTAAAAAGATAAAGTCATACACGGAGCTGCTGGAAAGGCTGCCACTCGCGGCTGCGATAGTGACATTTGTAGGTGGGATTGTGAAGTTCAGACATTATGACAATTCAATTTGATCGAAAAGAAAGGCATAGCTGACCGATGTTTGAATACAGAGAGTACATGTGAATGTTAGGTTTTCTAATGATTTTTCCTAATAGAAGTCTGTAAAGTGCGTAGGACTCTCAAGTTCATAACACAGACAAGCTGAGATTGAACCAGAGAGACAACACAGCCTGCACTGCCGCAGTGTCAGCATGTTGTTTTTTTTTTCTTATTATAATTTTATCATTTTTTTATGCTATTCCTCATTTTGTTTATGAATGTGAATTCACCTGTACTTGATTTAAGTCAACATTTCATAATCTTTTGAAAACAATTTGCACAAATTAAGGTATGTACGAGGGCTGATTGAAAAGTCATGAGACTGTTTGTTTATTTTTTTTTTTTTAATTCAGAATTGGATGACTCCACAGACTTGGAACATTTTTCTTTTTCAAAGCAGCATCCTTCACACAATACATTTTTAACGTTTCAAATTTTTAAAGTTTCAAACACTATTTAAAGATAAGTAACAGGTTGTTTTGTGACATCACTTTTTAACAATGAGGCGGTGGTGTTTTTCACATCATCATCTGAGGAGAACGTCTTTCTGTATGGTTGTTTTTTCAGTTGTTGGTTCATTACCTCTCTTCCCAAGCTTAAAATGCAAAAATTAATTACAGAGCTCTGTCGTACTGTCACAGGAACGTCTTCTTTATCTACCATGATGACATGTATGAGGTGCATGAATGCTGATGAATACAATGGTCCAACTGCAGGTTCATATGTCTACCTCCATGATAGAGAAACACGGACAGTCTCATTACTTTCCAATCAGCCCTCAAACAGTATGTTACCTAACAAATGTGGTGCAATATGAAAAACATAAGTATAAAACTAAATTGCATATATCGGATATTAATGAAATTGTTTTCCAAAAGCAAGAAATATCTATACTGTAATCAGAAACAAATACACACCATTAAATGGAAACAAATGACTCCTAAGGTGACAAACTTGAAAGACTAGAATGTGCACAGAAAGCTATTTTTTTCCCTTTAAATCATTTGTTCTTTTTTCTCTATCTATATATATAATTCACTAAGCAGCCGACCAGGGCACGTAAGACAACCATGGGATACGCACGACATAGCCATGCCCGCCAACTCACAGAGCCCCGCCCGCCAACTCTAAGACCATGCGACGAGAATGCCTGCCCGCCCGCCTGACTGTTACCAGCATTCACCGCAATGTACTGGAGTGTAAAACTATCGTAGCTGCTAACTCACAGACTGTCCTTATTCCCCGGCCCGCGTCCACCCTCGCTCTCGAGGCATTCACACTGCCTGCTCAAGTGCCCGGATGCAACAACTCGCCAAACATACCTCTATACGGGAAGAAATATCGGTCAATCTCGAGGACTCGGACAGCATTTCTATAATATATAAAAACATTTTGAAGTCCCTCCCTTTCAAAGATTCCAGAGTACAGTGGGAAAAGGATCTCTCACTGAACATCTCAGTAAAGGAGTGGGAGACCGCAATGCACAAAATTCACTCGAGCACCATATGCGCAAAGCATGCAATTATTCAACTTAAAATTATATATCGAGCACATCTGTCTCGTTTAAAATTGTCCAAAATGTTTCCCGGGCAAGATCCAACCTGAGAATGTTGCAATCAAGTTCCAGCCGCACTGGGCCAGATGTTTTGGGCCTGTACCAAATTAACATCATTCTGGACACAATCCCTTCTAACCCACTAACAGCATGTTTGGTGGACTCCCAGATGAGCTTAAAGTGGAGAAGGACAAACAAACATCCTAACTCACCTTTCATAAGTCAGTGAGCAAATGATGTTATATATTATCTAAAATTGGAAAAAAAATCAAATTCTAACTTAGAGGATCTGTGCAGAACTTTTTCAAAACCTGGCAGGATCTGACAAATAACATTTTAAAATAAGCATTTAAATTGAGGAAGTGGATTCTCTCCCCTCTTTTTCTATTCTATTTATCTATCTTTATTTGTTTATTTATTTACATACAAGGGGGGCTCCGCCCCCTGCTCACTTCGCTCACCTACCCCTGGCGTTGGGTATCCTGAAATACATTAGTCGAGCTTGTTCGTCTTGGAGCCGTGCCCGCTTTGCTTGCGGCATTTCAGACGCGCGTTGTAGGCGCCTGTGTTCATTGATTTTATCCAGCCGGGCTCGTGTTTGTATATCCGTCAGTCGAGCTCGTTCATTTTGAACCCGTGCCTGCTTTGCTTCCGCAGCTTCAGACGCACGTTGTAGGCGCCTGCGTTCATTGATCTTATCTAGGTGGGCTCGTGTTTGTATCGTTGAGCTGTATTGTGTTTGAATTCGGTGTAAAGCGTTCAGCGGTTTGTACAATCCCAAGCAGCGCATTATTCCTAACTTCACCCCGCAGTAGTGCCACTCACAATATGGCGGTGACACCTGCGTCTTCCGTACTATCATTGTGGACCTGTGGAGCCGCCGTAGCCTCTTCTGTTTGAATCTGGGCTGCAGTGCAGAATCCTCTGTATGGCTGTGTCGTTAGTCGTTAGCTATGGGCGCGTTGTTGCTTCATTTCTCATTTACGTCAGTTGAGCTCTTTCGTTTTTGGGCAGTGAATCCTTCGTTCGCAGTGGATACAACTTCGCGTGCGGTTTATGAGACGTGCGCTGTACGCGCCTGCGCAGTATGTCTCATGGTCCCATCGCCGTGTACCTGCGTCCATGCCATCCGGTTTACCGTTCTCGGTTAGTAATATGGATTTTTTACTATTATTAAAGTGCTACTCTGCTGACCTAGCTCTCTTTCTTAAGGGTGGGGGTCGATTTGTTTAAAACCAGTTTTGTTAAACTTGACTTGCATGTATGAAATGGTTTTTGATTTTACTAGGGGGCTCTGCCCACCCACCCACCCCTGGGTTTGGTTTAAACGGATAACAATTTAAAGAGATTGTTATTTTCGTGGAAATTGTTACATATGCATTAATTTTACTTTTACTTTAAAACTTTTGTAAAAACAATACTTGTCCTTTATTTCCGGCCCCGGGTGTGGTTAAATCTTTCTCGCAGGACTTATAACGCTGCTCGTGTTGTGAAGGGAGGGCAACTGAACGCATGCTAAGGAGATGTCGTCTGATCATCTGCTGTCTTTCTGCTGCTGCCGAGCTGCGTGTTTTGTTTGTCGCGCTGCACGTCGATCAATTAAAAGCCTGTGCAGCAGCTGTCTTTTGCCACTTCGTGTCTCTGCCGCTCGTGTTGTGAAGGGGGGGTGTTGAACGCACGCAAAGGAGTTGCAGTCTGATCATCTGCTGGCTTGTTGCTGCTGGTGAGCTGCATTTTCTGCTTGTCACGCTGTGCGTCGATCATTTCAAAGCCTGTAAAGCAGCTGTCCTTTTGTCACTTCGCGTCTCTGCCACTCGCATTGTGAATGGTTAGGGAACTGAACACACGCTAAGGAGAGGCAGTCAGATCATCTGTTCTGCTTGTCGCTTGTCGTCGTTTTAAGAGCTGGGAGCACATGATGTCCGTCTGCCAAAAGCATTCCAACAAGTGCTTGGTTAGATGTCCATGAACTTGTTTTAAATGTTGTGTCACTGCCTTGTCTTTCATGACATTAAAGTGTCTCTCACGGGACGTCAGATTGTTTTCCGAGAAGATCACGTCTCGTCTCCTTAGTCTCCCTCCCAAGATTTTTTTTTATAATAGAGAGATTATAATAAAATACAGTAATCCCTCCTCCATCGCGGGGGTTGCGTTCCAGAGCCACCCGCGAAATAAGAAAATCCGCGAAGTAGAAACCATATGTTTATATGGTTATTTTTATATTGTCATGCTTGGGTCACAGATTTGCGCAGAAACACAGGAGGTTGTAGAGAGATAGGAACGTTATTCAAACACTGCAAACAAACATTTGTCTCTTTTTCAAAAGTTTAAACTGTGCTCCATGACAAGACAGAGATGACAGTTCCGTCTCACAATTAAAGGAATGCAAACATATCTTCCTCTTCAAAGGAGTGTGCATCAGGAGCAGATAATGTCAGAGAGATAGAGAAAAGCAAACAAATCAATAGGGCTGTTTGGCTTTTAGAGTATGCGAAGCACCACGGCACAAAGCTGTTGAAAGCGGCAGCTCACACCCCCTCCGTCAGGAGCAGACAAAGAGAGATAGAGAGAGAGACAGAGAAAAACAAACAATCGAAAATCAATACGTGCCTTTCGTGCTTTTAAGTATGCGAAGCACCGTGCAGCATGTCGCTTCACGAAGCCGCTGCACAGAAGGTAGCAACGTGAAGATAATCTTTCAGCATTTTTAGACAAGCGTCCGTATCGTCTAGGTGTGCGAACAGCCCCCCTGCTCAATCCCCCTATGTCAGGATCAGAGAAAGTCAGCGCAAGAGAGAGAGAGAGAGAAAAGTAAGTTGGTAGCTTCTCAGCCATCTGCCAATAGCGGCCCTTGTATGAAATCAACTGGGCAAACCAACTGAGGAAGCATGTACAAGAAATTAAAAGACCCATTGTCCGCAGAAATCCGCGAACCAGCAAAAAATCCGCGATATATATTTAAATATGCTTACATATAAAATCCGCGATAGAGTGAAGCTGCGAAAGGCGAAGCGCGATACAGCGAGGGATTACTGTATATAAAAAAAAAAAGAAAAAAATGGTAGAAACCCAAGTAAACTCACCAACTCCCAAGCACAATCAAAAAAACTGCCAGGAACTATGGGTAGTCCCAGGCAGTGGTAATAGGTGGTCCCATCTCTTGAGAAACCCTCCACAAGTCTCATAACACAGGCATAGAAAACAAAGCACATAATTAACCAAAGTAACATTAACACAATTAAATGACACAAAAATAAAAGGACATAAAACAGGGAATTGAGTCCCTGCCAGGGGAGCAAACTTGGCTGAAATATAACATTTCCGAGATGCTGGAAACCCTTGTTTGCCTGAACATGGCCTCTAAACTAAGTTACAGTTGACGTCTGTCCCTTTCATAGCCTAAAAATGTCTGACTGTGCATCTGTTCAGTTTTTAATGGCTGCAAATCCCAACAGTTACCCAGTGACTAATATAGTTTTATATGTTTGCCCCTGCAGCAGGTTAACGGTTTGTTTGTTCATTTCTGCCACTTCATTATGAAATTTATCCACTCTATAAAATATTTAAGCATATGGAATATAAACTAGGACATACTGGCATATTTTTGTACTGTTCTACTTATTCTCTGTTGTTTGCTAGTTTATATTAGAACTGTCCCACTGTTTGAGTTTCTTTTAATTTCCCTAAAGACCAATGTACAGTCTTACAAAGAATGGCTCTACTAGATGTTTTACTTTGTGTGTAAGTGGTGAGGACTCGACCAAAGTGAACCAGACCACCACATGAGTATTTTATAAATGCTCTTTGTGCCTTTTATCTATATTTTCTTACAGAGGAAACAGAGAACTGTTTATCTGAACAGGGCTATTGGTGTCAGAAGTGGGATGTCACGCCGTCTGGTGCCTGGTTGCTTGGTGCTGTCTGACTGGTACCGCTCTGCTGAAAGCAAAGAGTTTTTCAGCAGTATCCTGTACAAAAACCGGAGGAAGCACTTTGGTAAGGGTACCTTTCTTCATTCTTTTAGTTTCCTTTACTTTATACTGTTTTATCTGTTTATATATGATGTACAGAGTTTATGCTATATTATTGTTGCACAAAAGAAATCTAGTAAAGGTGTCATTAGAGGTTTGTCATCGGGGTACTTTTTCACATCTCACAAGATGTGGAGTGAATTCTCTACAAGACGTTTTTGTAACCACACACATATATGACATTGTAAATTAAAAGCAATTTAGTTCTATCAATGTGTAATGATAAAAACACAACCGGGTCTGAGTGCACACTTATTTGTTCTGGTGTCTGTATTCAGAAAATATTTAGACTCCCTCACATTCTGCACACATTATTGTGTTGTTAATTTAATTTTAAACTGATACGTTTTGACATTTTTTTCCCATCAATTTTACACTCAATAACCTATAATGACAAAGGAAAACATGTTTTCAGAAAGGTTTGCAAATTTATTAAAATTAAAAACTGTAAACTCTGTTATATAAGCATTCAGACCCTTAATTCAGTATTTTGTACAAGCCCCTTGGTGGCTATTCCAGCTTTGAGTCTTTTTAGGTAAGTCTTTACAAGCTTTGCACACCTGGATTGTGTGGTACATGGGATCGGGAGCAAGGCCCGTTGGTTGACAAGTTTTGGGGAAGAGCATGTTCAGTGTTTCATGATTTGAAAATGTAGAGCTTTAAAAGAATTTGTGTGTTGAGCAAGTAGAAGCTCTCCCAAAGCTCCGACCAAAAATGTATGCAAATGCTACAAGGCAGGAGTGCTACATGCCACAAGTTGTACCTCTAAAAATTCCCATATGACAGGATTGTGGCAGTGGTTGTGCACCTTGCTAGAAACCCTAAATTGTCTGGTAGTGATACCCATACAGTTGTGAGTTTCCCTCTTCCCCATTTTTCTTCCTGCCATTGATTTTATTCCTATTTAATATTTTCATTTTTTTTTTTGGTGGTAGGATTGCTTGAAGGTCCAGCCCTTCCTCTGAAACTGTCTGTTGATACTGTTAGCTACAAAATCTTTGTCTGTGGAAAGAGTGGAGTAGGCAAAACTGCATTTGTTGCCAAGCTGGCAGGACTGGAAGTACCAAGCATGCACCATGAAACCACAGGTATGGTTCCTATGAGATGATGACTAGTGTCATTGTCATCAGCTTAACTGGCAACATGGCCTGGAGGCTGCAAAGGTGAACTGAATTTCCCAAGGCTGCTGATCCTAAACCTGCTTGCAAGGTACCTGTAGAAATATTACTTACTTACTTAGACTTAGTTCCTCCCGTGCATTTCCGCACATCGGGCAACAAGCATCCGCCAACGAGGTTGATCCTCAGCAATAGCATTCATATTTTGCCAACTGATGTCGATGTTCTTGAGGTCTTCATGCAGGGTTCTTCTCCAGGTGATCTTTGGTCATCCAACATTCCTTTTTCCCCCTGGGGGAACCCAGTACATCGCGATGTTCGGGTGCCGATTTTCTGGTATGCAGAGAACATACCCTGCAAGGCGCATTCGGTGCTCGGCTACAATCACTTCCAGTTGGAGAGTGCTTGCTCTTCTTAGAACTTCATCTTTTGTGATGCGGTCGCAATAGGAGATTCAAAGAATTTTTCTCAGGCAGCGTTGTTGGAATGTGATCAGCTTTCCGGCGACCCGCTTTGTATGTTTCCACGTCTCACTAGCATAGATGGCCATCGGAATAACAATGGTGTTGAGGAGGCGTATCTTGATGGGCGTGCTGACCGATGCCGATGCCCAAATTTGGCGGAGGCATTGGAAGACTGCTGAGGCCTTGCCAATTCTATAGCTGACGTCCACGTCCGTGCCACCATCCTTGGCCACGACGCTCCCGAGGTATGTAAACTGGTCGACCTCATCTGCCAGCTTATTCTCGATCTTGATTCCTGCGTTGGTCCTTCGGTTGATGGTCATGATCTTCGACTTTTCAGTGCTGATGCGAAGACCCACCTTCGAAGCCTCTTCACTCAGTGAGATGGTCATTTGTTGAAGGGAGGGTTTGGTCGAGGCTAGTGGCACTACGTCGTCCGCGAAATCCAGGTTGGTGAGGCGGGCTTGGTCTTTCCAGCTGATACCAAAACCTGCGTTGTCCATCGCGCGTTTGGTGACAAAGTCGATCGCCAGGAGGAAGAGAAAAGGCGATAGGACGCAACCTTGGTGGACGCCCGTCTCGCTATCGAAGAAATCCGTGTGGCCCTCTTCGGTCGTCACTAATACGGCTTGAGCCTTGATACAGATTCTTGAAGATGGAGATGAAACGCTGGGGTATGCCATAGAGTTCTTGTGAATGGTCTTATGGGCAAAATACGTGTTCCCGACGGTGATATCGAGGAGGCTGCAAAGGGACAACAGGCGATCTCCATTGTCGTTGGTGTCCACCGCCGATCCATGTGGACCGACCGCATGTTCCCATCCTCGCCGATCATCACTGATCTGGGAGTTGTGGTCTCCCATCAGAATAAGGACGTCATGCTTCAGAATGCCACTGAGTGTGTCGTGCAGATGTTCATAGAAAGCGTCCTTTTTGTCGTCGCTCGCCTCCTCGATTGGTGCATATACTTGGACCATGGTTGTCTTCGAGTGCCGCGATTGGAACCGAGCAGTGATGATTCGTTCATTGACTGGCTTCCATCCCAGCAAGGCTTGTGCAACCAGCTGGTTCAGGACGAGCCCAACGCCAGCCACATGCTGCTCAATATGGCCGGAGTATAGGATGGTCTTCCCCTCGCTGGCCAATCGTCCACTTCCTGTCCATCGCATCTTGCTTATTCCCAAAATGTCCAGACCATAGTTGTCAAACTCGTGAAGCAATTGTCCCAATTTGCCGTATTGGTACAACGTCCGAACATTCCACGTTGTGAGTTTTGTCGTTGATGATGCTGAGACGATTCCTCTTGTCATCGGACTCTGGACAGCCTGCCGGCTTTTCTCCATCGTCGTTGTCATTCATGTAGAATCGGAGTGTCCCGGCTGAGATTCTTGATTTCTTTGGTTTCTTGCTTGTTGTTTCCATAGTAATAGCTTTTTTACGGAGCCAGGTTGCTAGCCCGGCGCCCAACCCTCCTCCTTTATCGCATTTTTCCAAACAGTAGAGTTTGGAAACATTACAGTGTAGAAAAAAAAAGGTTTTCATTGTCTAACAACACTTGATTTGGAGATCCCTTTGGAATAGGCAATACAAAATACTGCCAATAAGAAATGTGGCCTTGTGTGACATTATCACGTGACTGGAAAGAAACACAAAGGCAAACAAAAATGTCTTTCATCAAAAGCAGGGGATTTATAAATGTGATTGAAAAACTAGAACTTAGGTGTAACATGACAAACTGACTCCACTTTGGCAGAACCGTTATTCACTGCCTGTATAATGATGTGAAGTTGAAAGCTGTCGGTGCACAACACCACTGTACGTGAAAATGGGCTGGGGCTGCAGGTTAATGTGTGCTGCATTTAATTAAATGAGTCTTCTCCACTGATGGATACAACAAATCACAATGTTGCTTCATAGATGCCCCACTGCATTAAAACAAACTTTTTGGGGACTGCTAAAGCACAAACTTAACATTGTATTAGAATAGCTGTCGGGATGTACTCAGACGCTACACACAGCTCACATAATCCACGGATCTGAGACAGAGTGCTTCAGACATTCATACACTTAACGCTAATACTGATTCAGAAATAGAGGTAGATTATAGTATGGAGGAATTATACCACAGTGCATCTTGCATTGCTCTCAACAGAAATCCCAGCGCTTTCTTTCCTGGTTGGATTGTAACATCAATGTCTGTCCCTGCTACATCTGTACCCAGTGAGTGAGTGATTTCAGCTGCAGAGGATATTGTGACAGCAGAGGGGTCTCCGCTTCAGGCAGAGTGTTGACCTTCTAATTTATTTGTAAAATTAAATATATCATTGTAACTTCTTCATAGATTCAGCCAGGACCCCCGGTTAATGAGTCATTCAAGCAGGAAATTGCCAGTTTGCAATATTTGATGTTAACCATGAAAATAAAAATCGGAAGTCGTCTCTCCTCAACTTTCTCGTATACTCAGATATGGGGATGGATATTTGAGGAGTAAACCGCAAGACATTGATTATATTTTTTTAAATTATTATAAAAGTAAAGTTGAATAAATTGGACTCTGCAGCTGCATGAATAAAAAAGTACCATTTCCAGTTAGCGGAAATAGCTCAAAAGTTTATAGAAATCAACGTTCTGTATGAAAGCCTTCTCAAATTATCGTGTTTACATACACACACACACACAGACAGACATAATTCCAAAAATGGTATTTTCAGACTCTGAAATCTCGAGATTCATCAAAATCTCGAAATCAAGGTTTTGGACGATTGTAATACAAGATAATAAATTGGACTCTGGGATGTCTAAAACATCAATATTCATCACAGTCTGCAGTAACTTTATATTGTAGTGTTTATTGGGTCATTGTCACTTGTATAGAGTACATGAAATTCTTGCTTGCATGTGCTGATCAACATGCAACACGTCTTATGTTAGGGCAGCACAACAAGTTTGTCCATCCATCCATTTTCCAACCCGCTGAATCCGAACACAAGGTCACGGGGGTCTGCTGGAGTCAATCCCAGCCAACACAGGGCACAAGGCAGGAAACAATCCTGGGCAGGGTGCCAACCCACAAACACACTCACACACCAAGCACACACTAGGGCCAATTTAGAATTGCCAATCCATCTAACCTGCATTTCTTTGGAATGTGGGAGGAAACCCACGCAGACACGGGGAGAACATGCAAACTCCACTCCGCTACCCACTGCGCCACCGTGCCGCCCAACAAGTTTGTTATTATTTAAAAAGTAGTTTAATAAAAATAAAAAGCTTACAAAAATCCATTAAAACTTGAGTATTTATGCACTGATTTTAATTTATTTTACAGTGCTGTGAATGTCTGATAATTAGTTTTGATCACCAAAGTGTTTTTTGCAGCAAAGTTGCTAAGTTTGCCAGTGGCATTGTTTGGACAAATTTTCCCTTAAAATTTGCGATGCAGTGGGCTTTGATGAACTCCCCCAGCCACCCCCGATGTGCCTCATGATGCTTTGTGAGGCCACTGTGAGATCACAGAGCTGTAGCTGTCATGTTGGAAGGGAATGTCCCTACCCAATCTGCGCTACGTGTCCGATTTGTGCCATACACACATGAACTCTTTTCTGCATATGCACGCATGTGTGATATCAGTACTCAATTGGAACTCCAGTCAAATTTGCATCCTGCATATATTAAAAAAAATAATAATAAAAAGTTCACACTATTTAAAGAGTATATTAGCAAAATGTAATGAGACTATAATGTAAATCTTCACTGCTATATTAAGAATGTTATGATCCTTGCTATGTAGCACTGAGCAGATACTGACGGACAGCCCCCTCTGCCCCTGAGTATGTAACGCTGATCCCTTACATCACAGGATCTGTGGGTGTTAGTTGCTTTGGAGAGACAGAGAGAGAAAAAGCACTCTGAGTATTGTGGACTACAAGTATAAGGGAGGTGCAGTGGTTAGCACTTCTGCTTCACTGCCCAGATCACATTTTTGACCACAATAATCCACCCAACATAGTTGGCACCTGCTTCCATAGCCCTCAGAGACACTTAAAAGACCATCAAGCTGTTACATCCCACTCAAAACCAGTCCAGTTCCTCCATCCCCATTATCTTAAATGCATTTTGCTTAACACATTTAGCAGGGTTGGCTCATCACTAATAATAATAACACTGAACATACAGCATATTTATTTTAAGAAAATCTCACATTGCTGGAGTATTTTATTAGGAAGCCTGAATTGTAATATAAATTTTATCATGGTGTTGTCTCATGCCTTCTTTGCAGTGGCAATGAATTTGAACTCTTCTGCAGAGATAACTGGAAAAGGATACCTTTTCTGGTGACAAGTTGTAGGTCCAATGCCGTAAATCTGAGACAGACAACAATGTCGAGTCTTCACCAGTCTTACTTGTGGTGTGATTGCCTTGGTTTGTCATGAAGAGCACAATGATTTCTTTTACCTTGGTGATACTCGGGTCCTGATTGTTTTCTTATTTTGTTTTCCTGCAGCAGAGAGTATAATGTAGTAGTTAAAGAACTGAACTGTAAGCCACTAGGCTGGAGGTTCACTCTCCAACTCTGACTCACTGAGTGACCCTGAGCAAGTCGCTGAAGTCTCCTTTGCTCCTACTGTAAAAGATTTACATGTAAACAGATGTTCTATATCTATTTATTTGTAAAGTATCTGGAGATAATGTAGAGCAGTGTTTTTCAAGCAGTGTGCTGTGGCACAGTGGTGCACCGTGAGAGCTACCCAGGTGTACCATAGAAATCATAGTGTAGAGCATTTGGTTCTGAACCTGCACAGGAGATTAAGACCTGTCTGAGGAGGACTGGACTACCTAGAGAAGCTGGCATAAAAGCAGCTCCGCAATTGCAGTGTTGCAGACACAGCACTTACAGCTCTTTGGATGTGTCTTCTGCATGCTAGAGTCCATCTGCCTGGGTGTGTGATCACCAGCAAGTCTCACAGGATAGCGGGCATACTGTAAAAGTTGCCTCTGAAGTAGTGAGTGGCAGGCAAAGGTACAAAGAAGCTGGGAGATGCCACTAAGTGCTGTGTCTGCGAGTGCTGATCTTAGAGCTGCTTTTTTACCGGCTTCTCCAGTAGTCCTGCTCCTTTGGGCAGTTGAGCACAATTTATGATATTACATATATAAATAATGTGTTTGTGGTTAGCAAAATGGTGGCGTGCCTTGGGATGTTTTTGGTTATATAAAATGTGCCACCACAGAAAGAAGGTTGGGAAACACGTGCAGAGTATAGGAAAGGTGCTATATACAATAAAGGTTATTTACTTGTCTATGGCACTCAATTCAATTCTTACTACTCAGCCCAGTAAATATGGTATTGTCAATATGTTTGTTGCAGTTATCACTGTATTTAACTGTACAGCCCTGGGTAAGTAAGAAGAGGAGTCTGGCATGATGCCACATTCAAATGTTGAATATTGCAATCTATATTTAGACGTTCAGATGATATACTGTAAATGCAGAAAACAATGGAGATGTTGCATCATCTAAGAAAGCTCAAGACTATTAACAATCTTGCCATGTCTTATTGTAGCTCTTGTATATTATTCATTATTGCCCTAGACCATTGCACTTTGTTTAGTTACATTGTTTGCTTTTATGTAATCTAATAAAGTGCTTTAGCTTTTAATTTAATTATTCCCTTTCAAGCTTAATTATTCCCATTCATGGTCACAGAGCACATCATTGCAGTATTGATCTGAAGGCAAGAACTAACAACTCTGGGTAGGGTGTGCCAGTCAATTACTGGGGACAATGTAATTGTACCTAAATCTATATATATAAGTCAATGTGTGTGTGTGTGTATGTATGTATGTTCCAGCATCACTTCCAAACGGCTGGAGCAATTTTCATGAAACTTAGTACACATGTTTCTCATTGGTCGACTAAAAATACTGTAGGGTGAAATCCGCCCTAACCCACCCCCTTCTAGGTAGTTTGGGGGGGGGGGGGTGATCTTGTGGTCTTGTATGCATGTTATCATCCGGTTGACACTCGGAACGACGACCAGAGGGCGAACTGGAGGTGACTGCCAGCATTCTCTATGTCTGAGCACCACTGTGCCCGTCGCTTTTGAAATTAAATAAAGTTGGCCGGTTCCGAGCTTCAACTGGATGATAACATGCATACAAGACCACAAGATCACACAGAGTATGATTACATTAGTGAGTCTTCATTGCTTGTTAATTTATTTTTATTTTTAAAGTTGTGGGTTTTTTTTATTATATTTTTCTCAAACAATTTATATAAAAAAAAAAAAAACACTTTATTTTCCTCCCGGGCAACGCTGGTTATTCCAGCTAGTTTAGTTTAGAATACTATTAAACATGTTGTTGGAATTCTGTTTTACTGTTAAAAATTACACTAATTAAGAGACTAATTTATTAGAACAAAAGTCTATTGATATATTTGTGTGTTGGAATAAGGAAATCAATTGGATAGATGGGCACTGCATAGAATATTTCAGTTGTGTGTCTTCAAGTTTTGCTGCAAATTATTCTGTGTGTTTTTAACTATATTTACAATTGTTTACAGAAATCTGGTAAATGGAGGTGCGCTATGTTAAGAATAAATCAAATCATTGCTTGTGCTATCAGTGGTGAGGCTGAATTTCTCTGTGGATCTCCTCTTTATAGGCATCCAGACCACTGTGGTGTTTTGGCCAGTTAAACTGAGAGAGAATGGCCGGGTCCTCATGTTTCGTCTCCAGTTCTGGGACTGTGGGGAGAATGCTATTCGGAGGTTTGACCATCTGCTACCAGTACGTACTGTTGACTTTAGTTTTAAAAGTGTCAGGTTAAAAAAAAAAAAGAGCGCTCTTAGAGGGGATTTGGAGAAAGTGTAAAATCTGTGGGAAAATAATTGAGCTGCATTCAACCACAGACCAGAACCATTCAGCAGCTGTTATATCTGGAATATAAATTAGAATATAGTTTCTATGAAGTGACACTTGTGTAATGATGTTTGTTTTTGTTACAGTTTGTGGGTAATCCTTTAATTATATGAAACTTTTGATTTGCCATCTGAATTTTAGTATGAAGTACAATCGAAAGCTTCAACAAAGTGAATTCATGTTTAAGGTACTGTAGGGTTAAAGAAGAGAATTCTTCATGACTTTAAGCAACTCTGTGTTGAGCCTGTGAAGAAAATACTTATATAAAATGTAGCATGAATTGTGTGATAAGTTTTGTACTTTAAGTTTCTATCTTTCCTAGTAACTTTCCACAATCTATATGATGATTTACTACTTGCTTACTTTAAGTTTTTTTTAAAAAGAATCATTACTGGTGATGAGACATGGATTCATCACTACGAGCCTGAGAGTAAACGGCAGAGTATGGAATGGAAACATCCTCAATCATCAACCAAGAAAAAGTTGAAAAGTAAACCACTGCTGGAAAATGAATCCTTACAGTATTCTGGGATTTTCAAAGGCCAATATTGGAACATTATCAGGAAAAACATTCAACCATTAACAGTGCTTGTTACAGTGAGATGCGCAGTGAAGAACTAAATCCTAAACTTCAGACAAAACGCAGAGGACTGTTATCCAAGGGTAATTGTGTTCTTGCATGACAATGCTCATCCGCACACTGCTGCCAACACTATTGACACTCTGCAAAAACTCTGTTTTGAGGTGTTGCAGTATCCTCCCTATGGTCCTGATCTTACCCCATTGGACTATCCCCTGTTTGGTCCCCTGAAATAAGCCCTATGAGGACGAAGATTCACATCAGATAAAGAGGTGAAGACAGCAGTGCATTTGTGGCTTGCAGCTCAGCCTAAAACATTTTTAATGAAGGAATACTAGAGCTTGTTGACAGGTGGACAAAGTGTATGGAAAAACAGGGAGATTATGTCGAAAAATGATGCATTTGTCTTTTCTGAAAGTTGAATGAAATAAATTCTACAGCTGGAGTGCGGATAATTTTTGACTCATCTTCATAGTTTTGTGGCTTGTTTTGCGTAGATCTTATGTGGGTGCTCTTGGGTCTCTAGAGGCCCCCTTGCCCCCTACATCATTGTAATATTTATATATTACATAACATACATACATTAAAATGTAGATATACTGTAGCTGTATTTCCCAGCATTGCCCTGGTATTATTTGAAAAGGCCACTGTAATTTTAAGGTGGGAAAACTTAATTGTGTTTAGTCTAAATACGATGAGTGATCCTAATTCATTATGAGATTTGACTCCGCTGTGGTGTTACGACTATGACTACTTAACAGATTCAGATATGACAGGGAAACAGTGTGAGACAAGTTGTTAATGTACTCGAGGGCGATTATGCTTTCAACCTCAAAATTCAATAAATATCTCTGCCGAGAATATGGCAGCACCCTGGGCAGCCTGAGGCCATGACAACAAAAGTGAGTTAAATGGCTGAATAAAAAAGTAGTAGATGGGAATCAAAGCAGCATTTCATGGTTGAGAGGCAAACACACTTAACATTACATTACCATGGTTCTATGGTGCTGTTTCTCTGTTGATAGATCCCCCGTAAAACCATGCATGCCAAATTTCCATCATTGGCTTGAAAAACAAAGCTGTGCATAACCAAGAAACAAGTGAACAGAAACAGTGCTCAAAAGATACAGAGAAGCACACTCTCAGACAAACAAAAGGTTGACATATTAAGAAAACGCCAGTAGAACCAAGCGAGTTTTATTTTTTGTGAACTGTTACATACCTGGTATAACTAATTCACAGACTTTTTCTGATCTGCTTGTTCAACCTCTTCTGTAGTTCTTTGGCCCAGGGAAACAGGTGGTGGTCCCAGTAGGCCCGGTCATTTTAGGTTAACCTTTGCAGCCCACTCAGTGTAAGCATGGATGCCATCTTGACGCAGAATGGGGAAGGTCCACAGATTTTTCTCACCGCTTTTCCTAGTTAAAAATGAGAAAAGTCTTACGTTTGTACCATGCATGATTAGTTAAAAGGGCAGGCATGTTTTAGTTTGCAGGGCTGAGTTTGAAACAGCAGAAGTATTTACAGATGCATGAAGAAGTTGAGATAGAGTTGAGCCTCATGTCACATTTAATTTTGTAATATAAAATTGTATTGGCCATCCGGTCCAGGGTTTATTACTGCCTTGTGGCCTGTGCTAGCTGGGATAGGCTCCAGCAGACCCCTGCAACCCTGTTCAGAACTAAGCGGGTTAGACAATGACTCGCTGACTGACAGCTGTATTGTTTTTAATGCCTATTTGGTGTTGTATTGTTTTAAAACTAACCTTTTTCATTGTTTCATATTTTCTTTCCAAAAATAATATTTATGCATGTATATTTTTGTTCAGTATTCAGTGAATGTGCTGTATTGTACAGTCTGTGTCTTCTCATGCCTAGTAAATATATATATGTGTATATATGTGTATATGTATGTATATATATGTATATATGTATATGTGTGTGTGTATATATATATATATATATATATATATATATATATATATATATATATATATGGAGGTGAAGTGGGCAGTAGAGATGTTCCTTGCCTCTGGTGGCATTATTTAACACGTCAGCATTGGTTTCAGAACTATCTCTTCTAATGGCAACTGATATGGAGAAAAGAGAATTGGCCATTTCTACTGTCTTAAGACAAATACATTGTGTTGCTTGACTCGCTCCCATCTTCTACCCACACATCTGCTGACAACTTCTGTTCTTTGTATCAGCATCTCTTTCACTGTTTTTTTTTTCTTTCTTTTCTTCATTTAGGCTTGCCGAGACCAAGCAGATGCCATGCTGCTTCTCTTCTCTTTCACTGATCGTTCGTCATTTGATGACCTGTTTAATCAGCTAGCAAGACTATCTGGTCCTGAAAATGGCATACTCAAGTTGGTGGTGGGCACCAAGTATCCTTCATAATCTGGAGTGTTTTTGGAGTGTTGGGTATTGTAGAAGTTTCTTTTGTACAAAGAGGTGACAATGGCCATACTTCGCCCCTCCCAAACTACTGACTTTCCAGCTTGATGCTGCTAATATTCCCATGTAGTGGGTTTTGAGGTTTGCATTATATATCTAGCATCACTTTGTGAAGACACAATGATATACCATAAGTTAGAAGAGGCTATGTATTACATACTTTCACTTTGAATATATATGTTTTATGGAATGAGCACAAGTGGATTTATCATATACAGTTGTGGCCAAAGGTTTTGAGAATGACCCAAATATTAGTTTTCACAAAGTTTGCTGCGTCAGTGTGTTTAGATCTTTTTGTCAGATGTTTCTATGGAATACTGAAGTAGAATTACAAGCATTTTATAAGTTTCAAAGGCTTTTATTGACAATGACACTAAGTTTGTGCAAAGAGTCAATATTTGCAGTGCTAACCCTTCTTTTTCAAGACCTCTGCAATTCCCCCTGGCATGCTGTCAATCAACTTCTGGGCCAAATCCTGACTGACAGCAGCCTATAAATCAAATTTAACACCCCAACTTTGCACAAACAAGTGTATTAAAACATTTGTATAATTACTCAGCCCATACGCTTCATGCGGAACTTCTTATTATATAATAGTAGTAGCAGTAGCAATAATAGTATTGTCAGAATACAGTGATTTTGTTACTTCTATATTCAACCAACCTATATAATAAATCGTCACTCTAAACTTCATTTTATGAAACAAAAAGCACAAGCCAGCTTACATGATGTGCCATTATGCTCCTAATTCATGACACTTGGTGGAAAAATCTCAGAGAAAAAATGTTTGATGTAATTGGGTAAAAATAAAAGAAAAAAAAACCCATAAAAATGATTTTGACATATTATGATAGGCTTATTATAGTGTTCATCAACTAACAGGTAGTGGTAAGAAGTTTTATTTTGCCAGAAGTCTTTTCCCAAGATGACAGCTAAAGGAAGGTACGCTACATTTATATTTAATATCTGAGCTTATCTTACTTACTCAGGGTCACATAGTGAATCAAAGCCTAAGACTTAACTGGCAACCCAGAGCTTTGAAGTCCATTGCTGCAGCCACTAGACCTCACTGCCTTTCCCTCATAATTTTGAAAACAACTTGCATCTCGGGCTCAGTTTCTCTTTCACTCTATTTAATGAGGCCTATCCTTCAGTCCTGCATCAAGTGAAGGTGTTGTTTTGTGCAAAATATGTGTTAGTCAAAACTACATTTAGGCTCCATCCACGCTACTACATTTTCATTTAAAAAACACAGATATCGGTCTCAGTTTTCACCTTTCGTCAGCACTACCCGGGCTGTTTTAGAAACGTTTGAAAATGGTCTCCAGGGTGGTATACTTTTGAAAACGGTTGGTACAACATTGTAAACATACGCTTTTAAAAACACAGAGTCTAACTGCGTTCTGATAGGTTCGTGGTGATTACATAGCCCTGGATTGGATCCTGCTCATTCCCTGACTGGTCACCCCTCACCATTCCAGCACAGCAGACACAGACGAGTTGCTTTCTATAGCCCTTGTTGTGTTGTTTCCCTGTATGTATCTAAAATGAGGTTTGTATAGTTTGAATGCTGTCTACATCTAGAAAAAAGCAAATAATTTACCAGTTTCTACAGTTTTGTGATAAATCCCATGATTGGCAGTGTCATCATCCCCCTTAAGGATATTTCTGCCAATGCGTCCAGGCCCAGTGTAGGCCAATATCTGCATCGTATGCGTTTTCAGTCGTTTCAGTGTGGGCAGAGATATTTTCTTAAATGATATGAAAATAATAGTGTGGATTGAGATTGTTTTCAATTGAAATGAAAGCATGAGAGTGTGGATGTAGCCTTAGTTGGTGTGTTAATTGAAAAGCATATAGTGCACACAGAATATAACACAATGGACATGTGACATTTTATAATGTAAAATTATAATCTATTATAACTTATTTTATCACTTTTTTAATTTAAAGATGGGGAAAATATCGCAAAAGGACGGATTAATCATAGAAACCTTCCCATAGTCACCCAGACATGACTTTTACTGGTTGTGTATTGTATGCTGTTCCTCCACAAGACCCTCAGTAGATTTGCACTGCACACACCAGGATGGGCAGAGAGCTCAGCAGCCTGTTTGCCTCATTAATCATATAGTAGACAGCGATGAATCCTTGCAACTGCCAAGTCTCTTTCATACCACTTTAAAGTGCTTCTACTGTACAGTAATTATGTTTCAGTTCCTCCCGAATGCTAAATTTTAAAGTGTTTTTGGACGCAGCTTTCATTACGTTCTGAATGTGCTTTTTGTTACATATTGGAGAAGCCTGTGAACTAATGAGCTGAAAGTCTGAATGCTAGTGTTTGAGGCACCCTATATCATTTAATTGATCGGTCTTTATTTGATATGCTATGGGAAGTTTGCTATACCATTGCAATTTACTTTACACCACAAACAAGTCAAAAGACAATGCACAGCATAATTAAACACATAAACAACCAGGACAGAAATGCTGAAGAGCAGGTGTTGTGGAGTCAGGCAAACATGAACTACATAGAAATAGATTGACAGTACAGGTGAATCAGTGTCAATTACATGGAACAATAAAAAAGGACATCTGAATAATCTGCAACAAAAGAGTGCAGTATTGCACTGATGGATGGTCACAAGCAGATTTCGTAGTTAGTGACGCCCTAAGCTAAATGTAAGTTGTTCTGTTGCAGCTATACCTTTTCTATGATTTTTTTTTCTTTCTAGGTTAGGTAGACTTTATTATCCTCAAAGGACATTGTGTTTGTCTATTACTGCTACCCTCACATATGACTTCTGTGCCCATTCTAAAAAGACACAATGGACTTGTGGGCTACTCCTCAGAACAAGCGTACCTTTAGCAGGCGGCCATTTATGTTACTATTTATTGTTTTATGGCTCCTTTGTTCCAAGTCAGAGCCTGAAATGCAGGTCTGGCACGACAAGCACTCTCTTAATGAAGAGCATTTCACACTTACAAGGATATTATGGTGCATTTCAGCAGACTTTTTCCGGTTGAGTTTCATCATGGTGAAACTCCTGTTTCCTGGATAACCCGCTGCACATGGCAGCTGTCCTCTTATGGGAGGCTCCACATATAGTAATAAGTATTGAATCCAGAAGTCATGTGTTCAAAGATGTCCACATTTTGGCACACAGTTTTTTCCAAGACGGAACACCGTCTGCCATCCAAGCACCTCCTCTGACCTGCTCTCTCCACTTGCTGAACAGCTAATATTCTGTACCCCTTATGAGCAGACAAGATTACGAATATTAACTATGATAGATTATTGTGCTTTATTATTTTTCGATTTTTATTGGGGGAATTTAGTCCAAAAGAGTCTTCTTTAGAGTGAAATCTGGTAGATATGATGGATCACCAGGCCTAAGACTGGGAAACACCAACCTTTAATGCTGTCTCCGTTGTGGCCATCTTTACAAAAATATCTTTAACTGAAACTGCAGATTTGACCAATTCATGCATACAGATGTAACCGAGAAAGAGCTGAGGGAGTTCCAACAGGCTTGGGCAGTGCCAGTGTTTCGATTCCAAAGCTCTGTCTCTGGAGTAAGCCAACCTGCACTGGAAGATGTAGCACCACTTCTTAATGGTCTGGCAGAACACCTCTGGAACCAGGACCAGCTGGCAGTCAGCTTGCAAACTGAAGTAGGAGTCTGCTGACGAGATGTTCATAGCCACGTATGTTTGGAAATGGGAGATTTGGTGTAGCCATGCCGTACAGGAGCACTTCTTCCAAGGAACTGAGTTCTGAAGCTACCTCCTTGATGATGCAGGCCGTAGAAAGGAATGGCTTAATGTTCAAAAGAACACACATTACAACGGACAGAAAGCTGTCTGCATCTATGCTGCTTATGTTTGTACTGATGCACGATGAAATGTTCACTGCCAGGCGGAACTATAGCTCGTACATGTGTCACAGGAGAAGTGACGACTCTGTGTTTTCACCTTTATGCTAGGGCAATTTTTGAAAAAATAAACTATTTATTTTAGTCTCTGTTCTCCTTATAAGCAAGCTGTGCTGTTCAGTTGACTTTGTTTTTAATCATAAGAACAAAAGAAATTTGATGAACAAGAGGAGCCCATTCAGTCCATCACTCCATTTGTTCAGCTAACTGCTAATGTATCCTAGTATTTCATCCAGATGCTTCTTAAAGGTTGTCAAGGTTTTTGCTTCAACTCCATGTCTCGGTAGTTTGTTCCAGAGTCCTACAACTCTTTGAGTAAAGAAGTGCTTAGTGGTGTCTGTCTCTTCAGTTCCTCAGATCGCCACCTGCAAATGACTTGGCTTATCCAGGTGCAGGAAGGAGAAAAAGGGAATGCCATCTTTGATTCTCTCTGTCTTTTAACAAATGATTGGGGATGATCAGTCCGGGCCCAGTGTGTGGTTACATATACTCCTCTTCATTGTGGAGTTTTAACAAGCATGCACTTTTTGGACCTTTCGCACGATGTTTCTTGAGGTAGCAATGAGCAAATACTCATATTCAAGATTATCACTGCAGCCAAGCAAAGGGAAACCAGAAGACGATGCGGACTTCTGCTCAGTGTAGACAGAAAGATATCTGTTCTGGGAAACGGAAGAGGTGGAGACATTCACATGAGAGACTGATGGACTAAGGGTTTGTAAAGGTAGTTGTAAAAAGAGAAACATAATTTAGCAGGGATATGAACATTTGGTCCCATTCTTTTTTTCCTCTTTTTAGTTCTATTTATAAAATGCACTAAATTTTGCTTCAAATTTTTGTTATCATTGGTTTCATCAGATTATCATTACATCACAATGCCATCCTACAGCCATTTTGAATGGATGTAGCCTTAGCCAAGATGAGAGGTGGTCATGTAGTTACCAGCCTTCACAGAGTGTTTCCACCCTTCGCCACAACACTCTCCAGTTGGTGGGCCTACAGTGGTGGTCAGTCACTGCCCCTCTCTTCCTGGCTTCAAGCTACAGGCCTCTCTCTTAAACCAGAGCCAACGGGAGGCTTTTTCCACCACTTCTCCCAACCTTTGATCTGATGTTTTTCTCTCATGGCTTCTCACTCCAATTGTTGTCAACAGATTCCATACCAACTGAGCTGGGAGTCCCCACCATTGCACCTCTAGTCTGAACAACCATATTGTCCAACCCTTTTGCTAACCGTCCTACTAAGGTGCTGGCATTGGCTCTTCTTTCTCTCTGCTGCTTCCTATTTGGCCTCCTCCTATGATACTGTTAGTTCAACTAACATGATCTTCTTTCCCTCTGTGGGCCAACTCACAATGTCTGGTTTCAGTGTTGTGGACAGTATTGCTTCTGGAACCGGGAGATTTCTTTCCAAGGCCGTAGGTTGACTACACAGGTTTGACTTCATCAGATTCTGGATAACTGGTCTCTGTCCATCTTTAAAAAAGATTATTGTTCAGTGTTTCTACCTTGGTCCTTATTTTTTTTCATGACACCATAAAGTGATTGGGACAATCCATGTACCTTTACTGAGGGTTTGAGACCCAAGGAATTCAATTTTGATGTTTATTTTGTGATTCAAGACACCCAGAGAAAGTTTGTTTTTATTTTAAATTTTATGCCATGATGTCATTTTGTTTTTCTTTTGGGTACCACTAATTTCTGGTGACAGTGTTGATGGTTGCCTTGATGATGTGTCCCAGAATTCTTTGTGGTTGTGTGGTGTGTGACATCATCGACATGACCATATAAAGGTCAGTGCGTGCATTGCATTGTATCCGTATAAAACTTATTTCTAGTGGTTGGTTCTTTAGTACATTTCCAGTTAAGACTTATTTTCTGATTTTCTTGACGCTAAACAATCCCCTTAAGTAAAATTCTAAAAGGAGGAGAGAAAACCATAAAAAACTTCTAATTCAAAAATGATCCAACAAAAGGATTAACACATTTTGAAATTCTAATACAAAGTAAGTTGTAGCAAAGAACACAAACCAAATGGAAAAGCTGAGCAAAGGGATATGACTAAAAAGGCCAAATTAGTCCATGTGTCAAATTCATAATCCACAAAACTGGAGCCATATACTGAGAAAACTAGAAAAATCCAATACTAAGATGATTAATACAAATCTGCTTCTCTGCCTGCAATATACTGGCAGTGGGTGGCTCTCCAGTTGTGATGTCATGGTGACCCCCCCCCCCGAAACTATGTAAAGGGGGTCGAAGACCTTTGAAATTGTCGCCGTATGACCTGCTTGTCATTTCCCAGTCCGCCCTTTGGAAGCAGTCATTGCAAATATAGCAAACATGCAAGCCAGAGGACGACTTTGGAACAGTGTCAGAAATAATCAGGGCCAAAGGAACAAAATGGCACTAACTGAAACCATTTTGACCTTAAAGCACAAAAAATATGTAATATTAATTTAACAGATGCTTAGTTCTTTAGAATTGATCTGCCAATGCCTATTACCAACCTGCACAGAGTGTTTTGACCCATAGCTGCAACACGGTCTGGTTGGTGGGTCTACAGTGGTGGGCAGTCACTGCCCCTCTACACCTGGCTTCCAAATATTATTATTGTGTTTTGTCATGGTAGAGTAATATATTACTCTGCTTTCCCCTTTTGTATTATTAATGTGTAGCCTTTTTCAGAATGCGTCAAATTTCCCAGACTTAACCACTGTTTATAAGGTATTGTACCATATAACTTCTCCCCACCTTCCCTTCTACATTTATAACCTCAGGCAATCAGGTGTAGTAAAAGACAAGCAGGAGTTAAGTTACAATTTAAATAATGTATTATTGATAATATTCATAAATAATAACAATTTACAAAGTACAAGTGAATACTAGCAACCATACAACCTGATAAATGTGATGTGTAGTTTCAGGCGGCACACAGACTTGTAGTTACTTTAAATGTCTCTAGTTCATTTTTGGTCAGTTTTCCTCAGAACAGGCCGCATTGCCTGTCTCAATATGGCTGCCGAGCTGTGCTTCTCATGGCAAAGAGAGAGAGTGCTAGGGAGGGGTAAAGCAAGCAAATTTATAGTTTCTCTACCCAAACCCTTCAGCTAATAAGGTGTCGTGGTACTTAAAAGCTTCTGATACAAGCCAATTCCAAACAGCCATACTTCAGACCAATGGGGCACAGAATTCCTTCACGCCTGCCCCCAAAACCATTTGCTCAGCTGAAGTTTGCCAGCTAGGCAGTCTGGCTTTCCTGTGGGGGTTGACTGAGAGAGTCCTGCAGAGAATCATTTGCCAGACTGGTTTGAGGCACTTCACCCAACCCTGTCGTAAAATTACAAGGAGACTCAGTCCTAACCATACAAATAAAGACATACAAAATATTTAACAATTTATATGCCAAATTTCATACCACAACATATTGTAGTAAAGCTCGGCTTTGTCCCTCCGATTCCATTTAATGTTTTTTTTGCACACTATGTAAATTTCGTGGTTTGTAAAATGGACCATGTTTTTGTATAACTGGCTACTGTAAAACAAGAACAACATCATCACCATCAGCAGAACATCCACATCTACTAAACCATTCAATTTACCAATCATTGAAAAATTAAACTTTGATTATTTTGAAACAGATACTGATAAAATACTTCAAATGTAATGCAAGGCCTGTATAAAAGCAAAAATAAATACATGGAATTCTGGGATGTCTGCATTCGGTAAGTAATGGCTAATCTCTCTGATGGTTTATGAATGGGTTCACTTAGATAGCTAACTGGATGGCCAATACTCACTAAAACGTTGTTAGAATCCAGACTGGAAAATTAGATCAGTAGATCTCAAAGTCTGCAAGAAGGCAGTCGGTGTATCAGAGCAAAGTGACTTTTAAATCACTCAGATCCTTATATTCTTAACTTAGAAGGTATTTATTTGTAACAACCAGGCTGTTGTGTCACATCTGTGATACTAAATGAAATGACGTCCATGAGGAATGAGTCAGAAACTACTGTCATGACGCACACCATCTGACTTTATTGCAGCTTGTAACTGTAGTGTTTCATTAATTTTGCTGTGCGGAGGGCATGTGGAGGAGATTCACAATAAGCCTACGATATTAATTAACAAGAATAAGTGAGAACTTTACTACAGGAAAACATGTCTCCTTTGCTTCTTTTTACACACAGGTACCTGAGCTCACTCCTAGCCACTATGTGCTGGACCATAATGCTTTTTCCTAAGCTGTCACTGGTGTTATATGTGCAGGCCACTTCTTATAGTATAGTAACAACGTTTACTGCATCGCTGCTCCTGTTCACTTATTGTGATCCTCCCCTGACTTTCTCCCATGTGACCCTTCTTCATACTTAATCCCTCATTTAAAATCATCTTTACATTGACCTGAAGAGCATTTCGTTTAATGTGGCCAGTGACATTCACCACTTCTGCTACATCAGTCCTGTCACAGCTGCAGGTTTATTATGGATGAATGGCTGAAATCTTGGCCTTTGATTTGCAAATCTACCACCACCGGATTAGAATTTTAATATTTTTCACAAAAATGTCGTGTCATGCTCTAACACACTTAATCCAGACCAGGGTTGCTAGGGATGCTGGAGCCTATCCCAGTTAGCATAGGACGCAAGGCAGGAACAAGCTCTTGAGAGGGTGCCAGTCCAGAGCAGGGTGACCACCCACATACACAGGCCAATTCAGTGTCGTCAGTTCATCTAACCTGCATGTCTATGGACTGTGGGAGGAAACCCACGCAGCAGACACGGGGAGAACATGCAAACCCCACACAGAAAGGAACTGAGACACAAAGCCTGGTCTCCTTACTGTGAGGCAGCGGTGCCACCATGCCACCCTTAATGACAAGTGCTAACTGGAACATAAAATGATGCTCACAAGTGACTGTTAGCCGTAGGTGGCCCTCAGCATCTTTGACTTTAGCAAATTGGTCCTCGGATTGAAACATTTTGCCTATCACTGATTTAAATGAAACATGTTTCGTTTTCACGGGATCAATATATTGAAATTTGGTACACATATACTACGTGACGTCTACTATCTGCTTTTGTGGTGATGATTGACCTCCAAGGTTATTCGTTTTTTTATTTTTATTTTATTGTATTGTAGAATCAACTCTCGGCAGCAACCAGCAGGGAGGCCATGTGGCACATGTATATGGGCGCCATTCTCATCCCTACCACCTTTGTGGTCACTTCCCCTACCTCTTCATATCTTAAATTATTCTTCAGGCAAATTGAAGACTTAAGTGCCAGCTTAAGTAAAAAATTAAAGAAAACGTACAAAGTAATTGCAACACAAACACTGACTTAATCAGTTTTAACATGAAAAGATGACGATGAAAGAAGAGAAGAAGCGGGGCGCTAGAGTGGAGAAAAGATGAGCTGCTCAGGAAACAGCAAACACATCAACCTCTGAGCAAACGAATGGTAAACGTACAGAGAAAGAGGATGAATACTAGGAATGTGCAAGTCAAGGGTACTCACTGCACGTTATCATACAGTGCGCTGTTACTGGTGTATTCATATTTCTTGGGTAAAAAACTCAATGTATACACTTTATAATTTTACTGTGTTTTTTTAATAAAATAAAGAATTGCACCTATAAACTGCTTACATTTTACTGTGTTTTTTTAATAAAATAAAGAATTGCACCTATAAACTGCTTACTTTATTTTATCTGGTATTGATAAGACTAAATAAGTCATTTTCACTGTTCTACTAAAGTAAATGTGTTGTTTTGTATATGCATCTAAAAATATCGGTCTGTCTGTCTGTCTTCACATGAAAACCACTGCACCTGTTTCTGCAAAACTTTAAAGTTATTTCTATTATTGTCGAATTTAGAATACAAGCTAATAAAATTTTTGATTTTCTATGTATAAATAGCTAGAAAAAAAAAAAAAACTGAGCCTCTTTAAAAGTTGCCTTTATCAGCTGTAATAATGCTAAAGTCACAGCCCTGCATATCCACTAGATGGCAGCAACAGTTCAGTAGTTTGCTTTACTGAGACTGCTCAGAAGGACTGGCACTGTGTTCATTTAGAACACGGCGGTGTCAAACTCCAGGCCTGGAGAGCCACAGTGGCTGCAGGTTTTCATTCTAACAATTGACCACAGTTTTCACGGCTAATTAATTTCTTTTCCCTTCATTTTAATAGCCCTGTTTTTAAGGATTCAGTGCTCTCAATTGATTCTTTTCTTCATTAAATGGCAGCCAAACAGAAGTGAGACGTGAAACAAGCTGACAGATGACCAGCTAAACTCCAACCAATTTCACTTCAACCAGTTCCTTAATGAGGTGACGATTCTTTCTGTTAATTAAACTCGTTATTTAATTCCACAGCTTGTTGCTGGTCTCACTCTGCTACAGAAGACATTTCCAAAACTGTTGATTTTCTGTTTTATCTAAGAACACCGTCAAGACATTTTGGTGACCTGAGAGATCAGCCTTACTGAGACCTTCACCGTTGTTTATGTTCAGATAATGTGGTTAGCTGGTCAAGTGGCGGCTCGTTTTGTGTCTCATTATTGTGTGACTGCTAATTAAGAAAAAAGAAACAACTAAGCCAGTGTTTCCCAACCTCGGTCCTGGGGACCCCCTGTAGCTGCAGGTTTTTGTTCCAACCAGCGTCTGTTTTTAGTTGGACTCCTGGACTAATTAAATGAACTGTTATTTCCCAGATTCTGTGTTTTGGGAACAATACAGAAATTAGAAAACCTAAGCTTGGTAAATAATATATATAAATATATTGAATGTAGTAAGCGGTTATATGGGAATAATATTTTTTTTTCCTTTTAACAATATTTTCATCTTGATTTTTATTCTACTTTTCAGTGTTCCAATTGTTTAATGAATCCATTATTTACTAATTAGTGGGTCTGACGGTAAAGTAGTTGCAGCCTTTAATTTTTCAGTGTTGTTTGCCAGCGTGTCTGCTCTGCTCATTTTTAATTGTCATTAATAAGATACAACGAAGGGGAAAACTGCACAGAGAAAGGACAAAATATAATGAAATCAACAAAAGAGAATCAAGCATTTAAATCTATAGCAAAAGCAAAAATATTTCTAAATGTCTTATAAATGCAAAAATCATGCTGCTGTGCTTTTCTGAAAATTGAATAAAAGCAAAAAATACCAGCTAATTGAGATCAGTGTTACCAGTTGCTGTCACTGATTATGAATCTGGCTGGAACAAAAACCTGCAGCCTCAGTGGGTCCCCAGGACCGAGTTGGAGAACCGCTGAACTAAGGGGTCCGAGTCAAGTTAAATAGCAGCAAAAACAGGTCACTAATTAAGAAGGTGGTTAGAATGAAAACCTGCAGCCAATGTGGCCTTCCAGGACCAGAGTTCGACACCCCAGATTTAGAATCTCTTACCCTATTCTTATTGTTTTATATATTTAACTAGCCATATTAGTTTATATTTATATTTATTTATATTTATATTAGCCAATACTGATGCTCTGTGTAAGAAAGGACAGAGCCGGTTATACTTCCTTAGAAGGCTGGCGTCCTTCAACATCTGCAATAAGATGCTGCAGATGTTCTATCAGATGGTTGTGGCGAGCGCCCTCTTCTACGCAGTGGTGTGCTGGGGAGGCAGCATCAAGAAGAACGACGCCTCACGCCTGGACAAACTGGTGACGAAGGCAGGCCCTATTGTTGGCATGGAGCTGGACAGTTTAACATCTGTGGCAGAGTGACGGGCGCTCAGCAGGCTCCTATCAATTATGGAGAATCCACTGCATCCACTAAACAGTGTCATCCCCAGACAGAAGAGCAGCTTCAGCGACAGACTGCTGTCAATGTCCTGCTCCACTGACAGACTGAGGAGATCGTTCCTCCCCCAAACTATGCGACTCTTCAATTCCACCCGGGGGGGTAAACATTAACATTATACAAAGTTATTGTCTGTTTTTACCTGCATTATTATTAATCTTTAATATTGTTTTTTGTATCAGTATGCTGCAGCTGGAGTATGTGAATTTCCCCTTGGGATTAATTAAGTATCTATCTATCTATCTATCTATCTATCTATCTATCTATCTATCTATCCATCCATTTTCCAACCCGCTGAATCCGAACACAGGGTCACGGGGGTCTGCTGGAGCCAATCCCAGCCAACACAGGGCACAAGGCAGGGAACCAATTCTGGGCAGGGTGCCAACCCACCACAGGACACACACAAACACACCCACACACCAAGCACACACTAGGGCCAATTTAGAATAACCAATCCACCTAACCAGCATGTCTTTGGACTGTGGGAGGAAACCGGAGCGCCCGGAGGAAACCCACACAGACACGGAGAGAACATGCAAACTCTACGCAGGGAGGACCCGGGAAGCGAACCCAGGTCCCCGGGTCTCCTAACTGCGAGGCAGCAGCGCTACCACTGTGCCACCGTGCCGCCATCTATCTATCTATCTATCTATCTATCTATCTATCTATCTATCTATCTATCTATCTATCTATCTATCTATCTATCTATCTATCAGTGAAACAGGACAGTGAGGAGGGCCCTGCCCAGCTCCCCACTCCTGACGTCACTTTTATGTCTAAGAGAGAGACGCTGATAGCTGGTAAGTGCAACATCCTAAAAACCTTTTTTATTGTCTCCTATTCTTTTACACCTCTCAGACCAAAGCAATCAAGCTCATCTCACAAAAAGAAGACCTACAGGACATGGCTGCATAATCAAACCCTGTAATTAATATCACAGTGCACATATATAACAGTCACGCTTCCCCCTCCCCTCGGCCCGCAGCCTCTGTCTCTCGGATTAGTGTGAATATGTCGCTCCTGCAAGTGAACTATGATTCTTAGCATGATAAGAGAAGTCTCAAAATCAACCGGAATGTTCAAGCAAATTCTAGAAAACAGCACAATCTAAATCCGTGAAGTAGTTCTCTCGTTCACTAGCTAAGCTGATGTAAGATACGCCCCGAGGCTGACGCATGAGTGAGGTGGGCCCCATCCCCCTCCCCTCGGCCCACTGCGTCTCTCTCAGATTCGCACAAATAAATCGGTACCACAAGCAAACTATGATACTTAGCGTGATGAGAGAAGTCGTAAAATCAACTGGAATATTCAAGTAAATTATAGAAAAAAACATGATCTAAATCTGTGAAGTAGTTCTCTCGTTCGCTAGCTAAGCGGATGTAAGAAACGCCCTGAGGCTGTAGTGTGAGTGAGGAGGGCCCCGCTGTGTGCCTCTTGGATTTGCGCAAATAAATCAGTACCGCAAGCGAACTATAATACTTAGCGCAATGAGAGAAATCGCAAGATCAATCAGAATGTTCAAGCAAATTATAGAAAAAAAAACAGATCTAAATCCGTGAAGTAGTTCACTCATGAAGAGCGAACAGACAGACAGACGTTGGATTTTATAGATATAGAGATGTAATTATTCATCACAAAGTCCCTGACAGTTTAATACCACTGACTGTACCTAAATTGCCATTGTGGCTGAAGCCTTCCAGATTTGCGCAGAGAAATAACAGTGCAGTCCAGAAAGCAGTGCTGGTGTAGCATCAGGAGTCGTCATTCCCTTCGGCAGCCAGCTGCTTCTTCTATTGTTCTTGAAATCATTCCCTTATATTGGTTTTGGAAGCATTTCTTACTTAAGTTTCAATCTGTTTTTGCATGCTGGCTATCACTTTTGTTGTGCACCTTTTTGTAAATAACAAATATTCTTTATGTATTACAGCAACAAATCAAACTATTCCATTTCTTAGATGGTACTCTTGTTATTTAGCTAAAACTAGTGGGAAGGCAGCAGAACAGGCCTGTCTCATTGAAGAATAGTCGTAGCTAAGAGTGTTTCACATCTAAAGGCCAAAGTCTGAAAAAACGCAGCATGCACAGGAAATGGAGCTTGAAATGAGACGCCTGGGGAAACAAAGAGAACAAACTCTTAGCTTTTATCAGGTGGTTTAATATACTGATTTGCTTTTCAGCCAGTGACGTTCTCTTAGCTTTTTTTAAGCTTTTTTGAGCTTTTTATCTTCCAGCTCTTGCTGTGCCTCTCTCTCCGACGATTAACTTTATTCCTCCCACACATTTCTGTTGCAGAAGGTCAATTCCAATCCATTCACATCCATACACCAGTTCACTTTTTTTCATGATAAAATCGAATTCCTACAGCGTCCACTCCCCAACATAACCCCACACAGCCCTGTAAGTGGAATGAACAGTGGCTAAGCGCTTATTGATAATGGTCTCAAACAACTCGCTAATCTGGGATGGAAAGAGTTACAGAAGAACCAAATTATAAAGTGAGGACTTTCAAATATTAAGGGAAAGAGAATCAGGGGTTTTCCATCAGTACACCAATGCCAGTTTGGCAGCAATGGTGCCCAATGAGAAAAGTGTGCATTACAGAGAGAGAATGCAGTGATCCTGGAACAAGAAAATATAGGAGAGTATCTTAGACATGGAGCTAGAGATACGGTCCAAAAGAAGAGTCGAGGACAGGATGAAGGTACTGGGAAGTTTATGGGCACAGAGATGGCACAAAAGATCACATTCTAAGTCTCAGATAAGAGCACATGCTTTTCAGACAGCACAGAGGAGTTCAGGGTCGCACAGGCTGCAGTTCATCCTGGAAGCAAGTGAGGAGTCAACACTGAACAGGATACCAGTCTGTCACACACACACACACACACACACACACAGCATAACCATTTAGAATCACCACTTCCCCTAACTTGTACATCTTTGGAGCATTCAAACAGAACATGCAAACTTCACATATAATGAACAATCCAGAATTTGAACCCTGAGCTATGAAACTACAGTATGTACTGAGCCACAATATACAGCATATTGTATTATACTAGCTGCGTTACCCGGCTTCACCCTGGAAATTCCTGAAGCCATTGGATCTTAATAATCAACATGCGGAGAACATGTGGACTACACACTGACAGAGACGCAGCAGCATTACTACATTACTATTACATTACAGGAGAAAGCTGGAGCAGAAGTTGCAGAATAACAGCATGAAGGAAGTGTGGGATGGGATGAAGATCATCACTGGCTGCAGCTTGAAGCGGGGTGCCACCATCGAGAGAGACGTGAAGAGAGCAAACCAAATGAACAACTTCTTTAACAGGTTTGACCACCCTAACCCACTCTCACTCTCACCTCGGAGTACTGCACCCTCCACACATCCTTCTGCTGATACCAGCATAGGAGAGACATCTCCACCCATAATTACAACAGCGCAGGTGAGCAGAGAACTGAGGAGACTTCGTGCCAGCAAAGCAGCGGGTCCAGATGGAGTATCACCACAACTGCTGAAGGTTTGTGCATCAGAGTTGGGGGGTCCTCTACAGCACATCTTCAACCTGAGCCTGGAACAGGGGAGAGTCCCGAGGCTTTGGAAAACATCTTGCATCACCCCAGTCCCAAAGGTATCACGTCCTAGTGAGCTGAATGACATTCGGCCTGTTGCTCTGACATTACATGTGATGAAGACCATGGAGAGGCTGCTGCTTCAACATCTGAGGCCACAGGTTCAACACACCCTTGACCCTCTGCAGTATGCATATCAGGAGAAGGTGGGAGCGGAGGATGCCATCATCTACATGCTACACCGATCCCTCTCTCACTTGGACAGAGGCAGTGGTGCTGTAAGAATGATGTTTCTAGACTTCTCTAGCGCCTTCAACACAATCCAACCTCTGCTCCTTAGGGACAAGCTGACAGAGATGGGAGTAGATTCATACCTGGTGGCATGGATTGTGGACTATCTTAAAGACAGACCTCAGTATGTGCGTCTTGGGAACTGCACGTCTGACATTGTGGTCAGCAACACAGGAGCGCCACAGGGGACTGTACTTTCTCCGGTCCTGTTCAGCCTATATACATCGGACTTCCAATACAACTCGGAGTCCTGCCACGTGCAAAAGTTCACTGATGACACTGCTATCGTGGGCTGCATCAGGAGTGGGCAGGAGGAGGAGTATAGGAACCTAATCAAGGACTTTGTTAAATGATGCGACTCAAACCACCTACACCTGAACATCAGCAAAGCCAAGGAGCTGGTGGTGGATTTTAGGAGGACCAGGCCCCTCATGGACCCCGTGATCATCAGAGGTGACTGTGTGCAGAGGGTGCAGACCTATAAATACCTGGGAGTTGAGCTGGATGATAAATTAGACTGGACTGCCAATACTGATGCTCTGTGTAAGAAAGGACAGAGCCGGTTATACTTCCTTAGAAGGCTGGCGTCCTTCAACATCTGCAATAAGATGCTGAGATGTTCTATCAGACGGTTGTGGCGAGCGCCCTCTTCTACGCGGTGGTGTGCTGGGAAGGCAGCATTAAGAAGAAGGACGCCTCACGCCTGGACAAACTGGTGAGGATGGCAGGCTCTATTGTTGGCATGGAGCTGGACAGTTTGACATCTGTGGCAGAGCGATAGGCGCTCAGCAGGCTCCTGTCAATCATGGAGAATCCACTGCATCCACTAAACAGTATCATCTCCAGACAGAAGAGCAGCTTCAGCGACAAACTGCTGTCACTGTCCTGCTCCACTGACAGACTGAGGAGATCGTTCCTCCCCCAAACTATGCGACTCTTCAATTCCATCCGGGGGGGTAAACATTAAAATTTAACATTATACAAAGTTATTGTCTGTTTTTTACCTGCATTATTATCAATCTTTAATTTAATATTGTTTTTTGTATCAGTATGCTGCTGCTGGAGTATGTGAATTTCCCCTTGGGATTAATAAAGTATCTATCTATCATATAGTGTCTTTCATATCTATCTATCTATCTATCTATCTATCTATCTATCTATCTATCTATCTATCTATCTATCTATCTATCTATCTATCTATCTATCTATCTATCTATCTATCTATCTATCTATCTATCTATCTATCTATCTACTACTATACCACTATGTTGGCCATATTATTTAATTTATTAATAAAATGAATTGCTGTCTTGGGTTCAAGTTCACATTCAAGTTTATTGTCATGTGTACTGAGTACATGTTGCAAAAATCAGCAAAGATTACTCTATTCTTCCTCTCAAAGGCTGGTTAAGTTTTTAAGCTTTTCCTCTGTGCCATACCTTCCATTGTAAAGTACCAAAGTACCATTGTAAAGTATTTCTTTTAATTTATAGAAAGTGGTTAACTTTAGAGACAAATTTTGTGTGGCAAATGCATACATATCATGTTTGTGAAAAAAAAAAAACTTCGACTTGAAAAATACCAAACGTATCCTTTAATACTTCAATCCATCCATCCATCGTCCAACCCGCTATATCCTAACTACTTCAACACAATGGTTCTTAAACAATTTTGACCATTGTGTGCCTTCGTGACCCTTAATCACAGCAGAACAGTGGTCGATCATCATGCCGTCCCCCCAAACATCATCAGAGGGTTGGGAGGACTTCATCCTCCTTAGAGAATCGCCATCTACCGTCATCAGAGGTCTGTGTGTCCCTTAGAGAATTGCAGACAAATGGCGTCTGAGGGGTTTGGTTCAGCCATGCAAGTGGCGACCCATCGCAAAGGCTTTATGCAAACCGTTTACGACCCTTTCTCATTTACTTCAATTGTAATTCACGACTCAGCAACTATTTCTGGGTCACTGCTTTATCAAGATTACGTATTTAGTCAAGGAAAAAAAAATAACCAAAATGTACTGACCATAAATGGAGACAAACATCCATCTAATCTGCAGCTAATCTACATCAAGACTGCAGGGAGGTGCACTGGGTGACACACTCATTCACATTAAAGTAAATTAGAGTTGCACATTGGGAGTTACAGAGTAATGGGGAGTGTGGAGGAGAGGTGAAGAAGAGAGTGCAGGCAGGGAGGAGTGGGTGGAGAAGAGTGTCAGGAGTGATTTGTGACAGAGAGAGTGAAAGGGAAGGCCTACAGGACGGTAGTGAGTCCAGCTATGTTATATGGACTGGATACCAAAAAGCAGGAGACAGAGCTGGAGGTGGCAGAGTTAAAGATGCTAAGATTTGCATTGAGTATGACGAGGATGGACAGGATTAGAAATGAGGACATTGGAGGGTCAGATCAGGTTGGATGGTCGGGAGACAAAGTCAGAGAGGCGAGATTGTGTTGGTTTGGACATGTGCAGAGGAGAGATGCTGGGTATATTGGGAAAAGGATAGAGCTGCCAGGTAAGAGGAAAAGAGGAAGGCCTAAGAGGAAGTTTATGGATGTGGTGAGAGAGGACATGCAGGTGGTGGGTGTGCCAGAGCAAGATGACGAGGACAAGAAGATATGGAAGAAGATGATCCGCTATGGCGAGCCCTAACGGGAGCAGCCGAAAAAAGAAGAAGATGACATTGGGGCAACAACTGGAGAAAAACCTACCCAGACACACGGTGGAGACCATGCAGACTCTAAAGAGGCAGTGATCAGGTTTGGATCTGAACCCAGGACATTAATGCTGTGAGACAGCAACACCAGCCTCTGCCCCTACTATAATATCCAAGAGATACAATAGACATTCATGTTATTTTATTTTGTTCTTTTTGACCATAAGAGAATCTCTTTCACAGTCTTTTTTTAAATATTATAAACAAGTCTAATTTACATATACATCTGAAGTCAGTATCTAGGAAAGGCCCACTGGTTATATACAATATTCTTTTTTTCGGCCTCGCTGTAGCTGTGAATAGCAACAGAAATAACCACCAGGGAGGCTCCTTCTAGTTGACTCCCCTAGAGAGTTGAGCCAATCGTTTATTCCTGTTTCCCTAACAACTGACACAATATCTGTAGATTGATTAGGCTCCCAGATAATCTTCCAAGAATCGCTGCCTAAGTGTGTCATTTAAGCACTGAAACAATCTGAGGGAAAGGATCTGGTGGTTTTAAGAATTCTGTTCAGATCTTCTGCAAATGGCCATAACCACCTGGGCTTCAGTGGGGATGCTGGCTCTCACCTGTCTGCTCTTTTATAATCGGCTCACTTATTCTGTAAAAGGTGCTATACAAAATAAAGGTTGGCTGATTGAGCTGCATGACAGGCATCACTTTTATTTTTATCTAGGAAAATAAATAAGCTTCAAACCATATATCTAATGGAGATGTTGACGAAGCTTTGCCAAGTGGCACTTGTGCTTCTAAACGTTGTGAGGTTTAATGATACGCAAATGAACAGCTTCACTATATTCATCACAGGCACAATACAAAACATTAAAATGTCAGCGGAGTGCAACAAAACGAGAGCGCTTCAGAGAGTGCTTACAGCCAAATAGAGTGACAAAACAGGGTCTGATGATTTGTTTGGTCTGAAAAATAGATTATAACTGACCTCCTTGATTAGCAGAGGCATAATGCTTACTTCAGAATGACGGATGCTGCACATCTCATTCCTGATCCACAGCCACAGTGTGATTTTGCAGTGTTGCATTTTTTTGTATCATAAATAATACATTTTCTTCTTTCCTTCCACGGTCTGCAGAGCTGTGGAGGTGTGGCTTTTAAATGCTGTTACCGTAATATCAGGTATCCTGCAGAAGAGATAATAAGCATTCATTATCTGATGTCTCAGATGGACTGGTGGGGGGAGAGAGAGACAGTGAAGTAGTAAGTGATGTCCGCCAGTTGTAAAGGGGGCCGCATTTCCATTCCGGATTCCTGATTTTCTGTGCGCTGTTAACCCATTTTGCCTGTCACCCAGAACTTGAAAGCATAAAGTCCCAACTTTTACTCACCAGATTGTTCAGTGTTTCCCTTTAAAATAAACTGTTTTCAACTGTGTAGCCTAGCAGCCAAGGTTTTAAAGTACATGGTGAGCCAAAAAAGAACTACCACATTTCAAAAGTTTATTCTACAAAAGCACTACAAGATAAAATAAATTTCACTACGACACAAGAAAGGGTATACAAAATAGATTTCCTTCACTGTGTTTTATAAATGACGTCTTCAAGGTGGTGGTTATCATTAGCGATACACTCTTTGAGACGATTTCTGAATACTCGCATGACTTGTTCAGTTATTTCAAGGGGTGTAGCGGTGATTTTGTGGCGAATAGCGTCCTTGAGGGCTTCAAGATTTTGAGGTCGGTGTGTGTATACCTTTGACTTGAGATAGCCCCACAAAAAGAAATCGCATGGAGCGAGATCAGGCGAACATGAAGGCCACCCGATATTGCCACTCAGGGAGATCAGCTTCCCTGGAAACATCTCCCGCAAAACTTACATGGATCTCCATGCCGTATGAGCTGTTGCTCCATCCTGTTGAAACTAGGCATCCACCACATTCATTTCTTCCAGTTGAGGTCGCAAAAAGTTCTCTAGCATTTCAGTGCAACGTTCTGAAGTGAAGGTGACCGTTGCTCTCCCCTCGTCAAAAAAGTAAGGGCCTACGATGGCAAATTTTGCAATGGCTCATCAAACTGTAACACGCTCTCCATGCAGGGTTTTCTGATGAAGTTCACGAGGGTTGGTTTCAAACCAGTAGCGAAAGTTTTGCTCATTTACACAACCATTCAAATGAAAACGTGCCTCGTCGCTGCACATGATGATGGCATCTCAATAAACGGTTTGCAGAATGTTTGCGCACAACTCTTTACGGCTCTCCCAGTCTCTCTCAGTGAGTTCCTGCACTATTATTATTTTGTTAGGATGGAAATTAAGGTCCTCATGCCAATTCCTCCTCAAAGACGTGTTGGAAATATCTAAGGCATCTTACACAACTTCTAGGAGACTGCAAAATTGATGCCCTTACAGCTTGGATGTTTTCAGGTGTTCGTAGGGTCCGAGGTCGGCCTAGAGATTTTCTGTTCAATGTTGTATCCGTCTGTCTAAATTTACCACCCACTGAAGAATTGTTTTCTAATTTGGGACGTCACCATTAGGAGGAATGCTGAAGTGTGTTCAGAAGGCGTGTTGTGTAGTGATGATGGATTTGTTGTTTTTGAAGAAAGCTTCAACAGTGAAAGCACGGTGCACACCAGACCAATGCATGTTGTCGACTAAAAACTACAAGGGATCGCCTATTAAAGGACCCCCCTACCCCAACCCACTCACCCACCTCACACAGTGACCTTGAGAAATGTGGCACTTCATTTTGGCTCACCCTGTATAAACCACAACACTGTCAGTTCAACCCTTATCTATGTCTCTCTTTGTGACCCTAATCTGCCATGTAAATAAATGAAACAATCGATCTGTCCTCGTAAAACACCTTAGCATGACGTTCACTCTTTTAAAGTGATGTAAAAAAGCTTTTGAAGCTGAATGCGTTAGATTTTATTTAAATTGAATGTGATATGATGTTATATGGACGGCACGGTGGCGCAGTGGTGGCGCTGCTGCCTCGCAGTTAGGAGACCTGGGTTCGCTTCCCGGGTCCTCCCTGCGTGGAGTTTGCATGTTCTCCCCGTGTCTGCGTGGGTTTCCTCTGGGCGCTCCGGTTTCCTCCCACAGTCCAAAGACATGCAGGTTAGGTGGATTGGCGATTCTAAATTGGCCCTAGTGTGTGCTTGGTGTGTGGGTGTGTTTGTGTGTGTCCTGCGGTGGGTTGGCACCCTGCCCAGGATTGGTTCCCTGCCTTGTGCCCTGTGTTGGCTGGGATTGGCTCCAGCAGACCCCCGTGACCCTGTGTTCGGATTCAGCGGGTTGGAAAATGGATGGATGGATGATGTTATATATCACCGATTTTAAATACTGTGCTGGAAAACATTTGTTGTATCTGTAAGAAACAAAGGCACAAGCAGAAAAATGTCTGTAAGCATAAACCCCATCATAAAATCAATTCAATCAATTTATAACCTCTATTTGCTGGACATATTGAACAACATCCGTCAGCTGGCAGGCCCCGGATATTAGCTAGCATAGGGTCCACTGGACCCTGAAAGGTAAGCTTGAGCCCTGCTGCCATCACTTGGCACAAACACTCTCACATGTGGCTTGTCTGTAGTCTTACCACTCAGGGGAATGTGGGTGCAATTGAGAATCCTTGCAGGAACTCCCCCACACGTCATTTATTATTAGCACCGTCCTGAGTGAACACTATTGTGTAGTCCAATAGCAGGAGACAGACATTAACCCGGGATGGGGAGGTCTTCAGTTACATGGGGCACACGTGGATAGTCCCACACCTGCACTCACAACAAGGTGGATCAGATTCAGGTGGCAGCCCAACCACTCGTTACTAAAGAGTAGGAGTGTAAAAGGAGAGAATATACACTCACTAGCCAATTATTATTCATTTTCACTGTTCTCTTCTTTAGGCTTTGAAAACAGATGTCATGAATTGAGAACAATTTTAATTTTGTTTAGGAAATTGTAACATGGGGTAAAGCTTCCCATCTATGTGTAAAATTAGTAATGTCTTTCAATTTTAAATTTGCGATGACGCTATATTGGTTAACATTGGGCGCCACCATTTTGTAGTCCAGTTGCTAGGGGCATGTCCCTGGAAGTCATGGGCATATTCACCAATAAGCCATCGTGACTTATTTTCTGGCCAATTTTGTGAATGTCTGAAAGACCTTCTTGCACATTTATTTCAAATTTTCTTTTGGCTTTGACTTCGCTTTAATTTTGACTATGATTTTGCCTTGTTCCTTTGGTTAGACCCTATCTCGTTATTTTCATGCCCACCTTGCGGTGCATACTGTATCTTTGTTAATTTTTTGGTCCTCTCTGCTTTTGTTTATACATTCTAATTGTGTCAGAACTGATGGTGCAGTGGTTAGTGGTACTGACGCATAGTTCCTAGGTTTAAATCATGGCATGGTTATCGCACATTTTCTACACACGTGCATGAAGTTTTTTTCTGGGTCTTCTTCTCCCCATCCCAAAACAGCTGTCTGTTACAGTAATTGCCAAGTCTATACTGGATCAGTATAAGTGTGCAGGACTGCCACCTCATCCAGGTGTGGTTCTTGCCTTACTTCTTCATCATCCTCATCTTTTCCCACTTTTATGTGGCTCAATGTGCTTGATCTTCCTTCTCCAATCAGCTCGGTCCTACACCTTGTCGCCAGTCAAGCCCTTGCCTTAAACTCAGTGCTTTTGGGATAGTCATTGGCTCCCTGCTGTGCTGAACTGGATCACTGGGTTAGAAAATGGATGGTTGGGTGGACTTTACAGCTGGGGTAGCATTAGTCTGGAATGAACATTGGAAAATTCAGTATGTAAGCCGGAGGGCTGATCGCACCCTCAGAGGACACAGACGCCCCTGGGAAAACCCCTGAAACAGCTGACAGTCTACCTTCACATTGCTCCTTACCCTTCTTACTTGCGCTATAACATGTGATAAACCTCTCGCGCGGTACTCCGCTTACTTAAAAACCTTGTACAGCGCCTGTCAGTTTTGGAATTGATTGTTTTGCTTCTCTCTCTCTGACATTCTCTGCTCCTGGCGGAACTGTCGTCACTGACTTATCATGGAGCACGTTTAAACTTTTGAAAAGACACAAATGTTTGTTTGCAGTGCTTTGAATAAAGTTCCTGTTTTTTTCTACTACCTCCTGTGTCTCTGTGCAAATCTGTGACCCAAGCGTGACAAGCAATGCTGTAATAGTGCTCACTTTGCAGAAATGAGCCCGAGTAATTGTATCATTTTGTAACACCTTCATTTTAGTAAACCCTATTTAGTGGTACTATACAAAAAAAAATATATATTGGTTGGTTCGTTGCTTATCCCTAATGCAAAATATCCATCCATCCATTATCCAACCCGCTATATCCTAACTACAGGGTCATGGGGGTCTGCTGGAGCCAATCCCAGCCAACACAGGGCACAAGGCAGGAAACAAACCCCGGGAAGGGCGCCAGCCCACTGCAGATGCAAAATATTTTACATGCATATTATTTTCTCATAGTTCTCATTATGAGTGGAGCTATAAGTAAGAGTTTGCTTATTTTTGTGTCATTATTTGGAAGTTAGAACATTAGAACACTCGAGACGAGAACAGGCCATTCAGCCTAATAAAGTTCGCCAGTCCTATCCACTTATTTCTTCCAAAAAAACATCAAGTCGAGTTTTGAAAGTCCCTAACGTCTTACCGTCTACCACACTACTTGGTCGCTTATTCCAAGTGTCTTTCGTTCTTTGTGTAAAGAAAAACTTCCTAATGTTTGTGTGAAATTTACCCTTAACAAGTTTCCAACTGTGTCCCCGTGTTCTTGATGAACTCATTTTAAAGTCACCGTCTTGATCCACTGCACTACTTCCCTTCATAATTTTAAACACTTCAATCATGTCACCTCCTGATCTTCTTTTGCTTAAACTGTAAAGGCTCAGCTCTTTTAATCTTTACTCATAATTCATCCCCTGCAGCCCTGAATCAGCCTAGTTGCTCTTCTCTGGACCTTCTCTAGTGCTGGTATGTCCTTTTTGTAGCTTGGAGACCAAAACTGCACCCAGTACTCCAGATGAGGCCTCAGCAGTGCGTTAAGGTTAAGCAGAACCTCCTGTGACTTGTACTCCACACATCAGGGCGCTATATAACCTCACATTCTGTTAGCCTTCTTAATGGCTTCTGAACACTGTCAGGTAGTTGATAGCTTAGAGTCCGCTTCGACTCCTAAATCCTTCTCATAAGGTGTACTCTCGATTTTCAGACCACCCGTTGTGTATTCATGTGCGTTGTGGTGGTTGAATTACACATGGAGAATGATTATATTATGAAAAGCAAAGTTTATTTATGTTTATTTCATGACCTGCCATTAACTTTGTATTATTATGTGTAGTATGTATTGGATTTTCTTGTTCTGTATGCTGATGAGGTGTCACATTATTACTGTATGTTTCTTTAAAGAAAGCTAAACATACTAGATGTTTATTTATTATGGCTCATATGTTACTGCTTCATGTAGCTATGAAAAACAAAGGTTTCACAGATAATACATTTGGATACACAAATGCTGGCATGCCTAAAAATTATAGCAAAACAAAGTTTGCGAAAATCTTTTGCGAACTAAGAAAGTCTCAACTGATTTTAACGTAACAACTTGGCCTATCTGTGTAAAGCACGTGCCTATGAATTACAAGTTGTAATTTAGAGAAAAGCCAAGCAAAATGACACCTTTTATTGGCTAACTAAAAAGATTACAATATGCAAGCTTTCGAGGCAACTCAGGCCCCTTCTTCAGGCAAGGTGTAATCAACTCAATCTTGACCGCTCCAATATGGCGGCGTGCCTATGAATTACAACTCGATCTTGACCGCTCCAATATGGCGGCTGTATACAAGGATCATCGCTAACAGAAACTGCGGTCAACGCGGCATCTATTTGTGTGTATGTGTATGTATGCCTTCGCACTCCCTATGCTTTTTGGCACAGTGCTCTCCTGTATCTATTTCTCGCTGCCAGGTCTAAGAATGCCCGTACTGCTTCCACACATTTAAAAAAAAAAACACCTTTTCTCAAGACGGGTGTCAAAGTCCAAAAGGCGTAAAAGACGCTGAAGTTCAAACCTTTCAGAGACTTCTTGAAATCTCTGCGTCCTTCTTATTAACTCGCATAATCATCAAGAGCTCCACAACCAAGTTGTTCGGCTTGCCCTGCCTCTTTCTAATTGGTTCAACGCACACACACACACAGGCCATGCTCGCTATGCCTGTTTTTGATTGGTTCACACACACTCACAAGACCGCCCACGTGCCGAAGGGCAGTTCACCAAAGTGTCTTAGATTGCACGGCCTATCTTATTACAGTGTTCTTATTTGCTAAGTAAGTAAGTAAATGGAATGGACAATCCCCCTCTTCCTCAATACAGTTCTTTTCTTGTCAAGTACTATTTATTATTTTTCTTTTTACAAAAAATACTTTTTTTGCACATGAATGCGCGACAGTTGTCAAAATAATAATAGTAATAATAGTCATATTAGTCATAATAGCCGAGAGTGGCAGCCTTTTCAGCAGCTCCGTGTACGACTTTATTTTTCTACCTTTTTTTCTCTTTTTTATTATTTTTTTATTGATGACTCCTATCACTTTCTTTTATGTGGATTTGTGAATTTCCCCTTGGGATTAACAAAGTATCTATCTATCTATCTATCTATCTATCTATCTATCTATCTATCTATCTATCTATCTATCTATCTATCTATCTATAAAAAGCCTTACTCTGTTGAGTATTTTTTGCTTTAAAACTTTTGAAAGACCTGACTGTTCACAATGAAAGACACAATACAATATAAATGAGCTGCTTCATTAACCTTTTGATATATATTTTTTTCATTGCATGTTGCGTGGCAGTTTGTGTTGGTAGATTACTTTCTAATGGTGCTGACTGTGAAAGGTGTGAAGTCTAAAAATGTTACAAGAAAGAGCAAGTGCTTTGAAGGACAATCTACACATTTAAGGTTCGTTAATTAGGATTTGGTTAACAGTTTATTTTTAAGAATCCCTGCGGCACTGCTCAGGATTAACCGAGCTTAGAAAATGTTATGGTATGGTATCTTTAATAATTAATGTTGTTAATGTTATTGGCAATTTTTGGCATGAAGATTCTAGTGGGCCCATGACTGAATTTTCTTTATGTTTGCAGACTTTTCTAACATAACTGTTAACCTGCCAGACTAATAAAATCTGGCCCTGTAATGCACGCTAGACAAGCAAAATACACAAGTTTATGGTTACGTGATACCTTCTGACAGCATCATTGTGGTGAGATGTGTATATTGTCACAGAAATCAAAAAAGGCACAGAAAGGTTTGGGGCAGCCACCCGTATATTATTTCCTTGCAGCAAAATGGTTTAAAGGTTTGTACTGATGTGTACAGACTGGAGACCAGAACAGAACTGAGGGGACGGAGGACAGGTGGCGGCTTTAAAGGCCAGTATAGGAAGTGACATCAGAGGGGCAGGAACCGGAAGGGTCTTCATCCATAGGCTTACACCCGGAAGTGCCGTCATCAGGGCCAGGTGGAATTTTCCGTGAACGGTCTACAGAAAAGTGAGAAAAAGAGTCAGTACACCCCGCTACCTCCTGGTCTGGCTTGGAATTACTCTCATTCAAGCCTTTTAGCTGCCTCCCAAGCACACGTGTGTGACAAAATGTACCTGTATATGTGAAAATACATTCTCTATAGTTAGCGTATAAGCACTACAACTTCCATGATGCTTTGCAACAGAAATGCCGGAACTGTTGGGTTTGAACAGTAGGGTGGAGGTTGGGCGCAGTAGGAGTGTAGTGTAAAAAGATGTGTTAATGATATTGCAGTTCAACAAATGTTCTCAACATCAAAGAACCCATTTGAGTCGAGATTTCATCAATCACGAAAAATCCAGGAGGCATCACAATCATCTGACAAAATACATCTGTTGAGATTTAAATGTTAAGTAAAGTGATAGCCCTGTTACTACCCCACTGTGGATATGAACTGCCTAAACTGAAATGCAATTTTCCAAGTTAAGAATCCTGAAGTGACAACGGTCAAGTCACAATGTCAGGGACAGTACATGCAGGTGACACGCACTGCACAGCTCAAATCACATAGTGCACATCCAATAACAGCGCTAACTACAGTGCAGCCAGGACAGCATGCAAGTAAAAAATATATTTTCTACACAACTGTCCTTTCCGCACCAGGACTCTGTGATTCTTGGAATCAGAAGCTTCAATCTGCTGGCTTCTTTTCCACAAAGTGGAACGAGTACATTTAGACCTACTTGGTTGCTTTTTCAAATTTGTGCGCTTTACATCAGTGGTTGGTGAAAATCAAGAAGCAGCCTAATGTCATGATTTTATTACGGGTGATGACAATCACTAAACTGGAAAGTCTGGATTGTTCATTTGCACACACACCCAAAGGTGTTGCGAACACTACAGGGCCAATTGGTCCAGCCTCTCAAACAGAAAGAGCCTTGCAGCACGTGGAAAAAAGACAATTTCTCATAGTAGAAGAAGCAATAAGAAAATACATTAAGTATATGATATAGATTTTGAAAAGAACTGCTTATAAACATTTTAATTACAGTGGAACCTTGGGTCACGAATGTCTTGGACCACGTACAAATCGGGTTACGACCGGGGCTGGATTAAGATGAAATTGGGCCTGATGCTGCAGCGCAAAAAGGCCTATTTTTTCTTGGCATTGGTGCATTTGACACTCACCGTACATGCGCTCTCAGACCAACCAAGGAGCCTTAATTGCTTGCGACGCAACCAGCCAGCCTTTATTGAACATGAATAATAATAACGACGTAGTATCGTAACAACTTGAGATTAACATCAAACTATGTAACATCAACATTCAATAGCAATTGTCTGAAAAGTGCACTTAATGCAGAAAACCTAACAATGAAATACACAAAATTTTGCAATTCTCTTACGAAACAGAGTAAGAAAAAATGAATTTGCAAAGACATTGGGTCAAAGTGACTCAGTTCAGGCTCTTGAGGGTAAAAATTTGTCAACGATTTAAATTTCATAATAGACCAGAATCCTGTCGAGGATTTTAAAAATTCTAAACATCCATGCCGGGCCCGTGGGCCAGCTTTTAGTTTTACCTTTACAGATAACCATTTAAATAGCCATCAATTTTTACTGTACAACTAACTTTCAAGGTGAAAAATTTACTACGTGGCACTTACCGAACAATAATAAAGTGGCAAGAATCCCCAAGATATTGAAAAAAACGCAGCTACTGTAAATTACTAAGTAAACTGTGTAACGTAAAATTGATAGCATTAACTTGAAATCTTCGGTTAACAATAAACACGACGTTATAGCTATGTCCCAGTGCAAAGAACAATAGTAACTGTATAATAAGTAACGCTATGTCTAGGCATCCAAAAGTCAGACTGCAAATTTCATTCTAAGAATTATTTTGAGGTTAACATAGCAAAGGAAAACTGTTCAGCTTCTGGAAAATTCTCGTCTGTTTTTATTTAGGCACTATTTCAGGAATGGGCCTAATGCTGCAGCATCAATAGCACCCACCTTAATCCGGCCATAGTTCCGACCAAAAAGTTTGCCAAACTTTTGCATCTGTTCATGACCACACACTCGGGTGATGAATAAGCCAGTTTCCCTTCCGATTCGTAAGTGCCAATGATTTCTGCACATGTTCAGTCTCTCCCTGTGCCTTCCCTGTGCAGCGAGCGAGCGAGAGAGAGAGAGAGCGAGCAAGAGCGCGAGCAAACGAGCGAACAAGAGAGAGAGAAAGCGAACAAGCGAGAAAGCCCAAGCAGAGGAAGTAAACATTACAGAAGAAGTAAGTAAACATTTAGTTTACTATTACACTGTACATTCTATGGTATAATTAACTATTTTTGTGCTTAAAAATCTTTCAAAAAATATATATTTACTGTACATACAGCTCATACGGTCCGGAACGGATTAATTGTATTTACATACAATCCTATGGGGGAAATTACTTCGGGTCACGACGAAATTGGGTTGTGACCAGAGTTTTGGAACGAATTACGGTCGTAACCCGAGGTTTTACTGTATAAGTTAAATCAGAGAGGGAAGCTTATGACATATTTGCATAACATATGTTGGCACTTCTGCGGTGGGCTGGCGCCCTGCCCGGGGTTTGTTTCCTGCCTTGTGCCCTGTGTTGGCTGGGATTGGCTCCAGCAGACCCCTGTGACCCTGTGTTAGGATATAGCAGGTTGGATAATGGATGGATGGACGGATGTTGGCACTGTGCGCCATTGACCCTTAATGTAGAAATGCCACTGGTTACATTTACAGTTACATTTATTTGCTTAGCAGATGCTTTTATCCAAAGCGACTTACAAAAGAGGCAAACATAATTGAGTAACATTAGGCCAGGGCCTGTTTGTTCAGCAAGTCTAAAAGGGCAGGTAACAAAAGCTGATTGCCACAAGTGATAAGTTGTAATAACTCATACATTTACAACCAGATTGTAATCAATAAAGCAATTAAACTTAAACAAATAACCAAGAATATTTATATATTGCAGCACAAAGTTTTTTTTTCCCTTCTTTTCAATTAGACACACTAGGGGTCTCCCCCTGCTCATTTCACTCGCCAGTCCCCTACACGCTAGTCATTTCCTGGATCTGCCGCTTGCGACGAATTGTGCTGTGCTTTTGGATAAACACGAATATCAACTCTGTCTTTGATATCTCTGTCTTTCAAAACAATTATCGCTGACAATTCATCACATGTTGGTTTATTATATATGTGAGCCTGATCTTTCAGATTCATATAGAAATCCAAGAAAACTTCTTTGCCTGTGTTTTTCAGATAGAGTTCGTATATATGGATGTGTAGATTTGTATCCATTATTGGCTGTAGAATTTCTAATACGTCCAATCATTTAACTCTTTCGATTGTATTCGATTGTAACATCGCTTCCCTGTGATCATAAATATAAACCTGACCGAATTGTGGTTTCCTTGAAATTAAACTTGTAGTTGCTTTAATTGTTGCTGGACCACAGATTCTCATAGCGTATGGTCCTGAATCATGTAAATCTACGTTTTGAGCATTGAATGATGCGAACGCAGACAGATTATTGTAGATTCAGATATTTTGCCTGTAGTGTTTGTGGATTTCATTTTCACCAAACAGCGAATCTTTTAATTCTCACGGATACGCCTCTTCATCGGGAAGAAACACTACTTTTCTCTGATGGCAACACGAATTAGACAATCTACAAGTCTCCGACTTAAACTTTAAAGTCGAACAATATCTTCTACTTCTGTGATATCACCTATGTCAATATATTCCATCTCTTTTCGCTGTTCCATTATTTCACTGAGTAATTATTTCCATTTGTTTGCTCTAATGTGATCTTTACTATCAGTTTTTTGATACTTTCATAATCTCTAACCTGCTCTGCATGTGTATTGCGGCAATGTTTTTGAATTCTTTACGAGATTCTACTTTGTCTTCTACTCTTTGTCTTTTATTTCCGTCTCTAGGCGTGGTTAAATCTCTTGGCACAAAGTCTCGTCTTGCAGGACTTGAAATTATCTCTCTGAAAAAGTTGTCTCGTCCAGTCTTGTCCCAGGATTTTTTTATATAATAGAGAGATTTTCACAGAACAGTTGGGTCTTCAATCGCATCTTAAATACATTGAGGGATTCAGCAGTACGGATGGAGGTTGGCAGCCCGTTCCATGAATTCGGAGCCACACAGGAAAAGAGTCCGAATTGAGACTTGCAGTCACGCAGAGGCGGCATCATCAGACACTGTTCCCTGGCAGACCTGAGTGGGCGAGAAGGAGCACAGCGCGTCACCAGTGTCTCCATATACTCAGGTGTTGACACATTGACTACTCTGTAGGCAAGCATCAGGGATTGGAACTTAGGGTGTGCTGCTACAGGGAGCCAATGTAGCGTCCTGAAAAGAGGAGTGACGTATGTCCGTCTCAGCTGGTTAAATACAAGACGGGCCGCTGCATTCTGCGGGTACTCCTGCCAGAATCGAGTTGCAGTAGTCCAGACAAGGCAAGACCCAAGCTTGGACCAGAAGTTGTTCTGCATACTCTGTCAGGTAAGGTCTGATCCGGTTATGACAGTGTTCAATTTTGGACCCCTTATCATAGCAGCAGCTGGATTTCTGTAGACATTTGAATCCTGAGTTGTCTTTGGTAATAAAGATAGAGGCTCAGTTTAGAATTAAATCAGGCGTGTCAAGCTCAGAGGATGGAGTGTATTTATGACTGTTCCTTTTCGTTTTATCCTCGTCCTCAATTAGTTGCCACTTTAAGTGCTTCTAATAGAATATACTTCTTTCGCTTTAATTTTAATTGACTTGCCTTTTAACATATTTCAGGACCCATAATCATTTATTTATTCCTAAACCAGCAGTCGAACAATAATGAGATGTAAAGTGAGTCAACGGATGACCAGTTAAGGTGAGCTCGACCTTTTTTTCGCTTCTTAATTAAAGGCCAATTTTTGCTCTTTATGAATCACATTATTTCATTTTATGGCTAATTAGTGTTCTCACTCTACCACATCAGATACTTCTCTATATCGGAGAGCACCATCAGAGTATTTTGTTGATCAGATTAGATCACTATTTCTCACTCCTGCCTTTTTTCTTTTCCAATATTTATTATTGAAAGCAAAAATTCAGTTAATAGCTCTGAGTAGTAAAAGGCAAGGTAGTTCAAATAAAGGAAAAGGAAACATATTCTATTAGCAGCAGTAACTGGTTACTAATTATGAAAATGACTGGAAAGACCAAACCATATTATATGGAAGAATATTCAATTTTTGTTAGTTGATTGTGTATTTAAAAGTGATTGTTTTTTTTCTGAAAGAGCTAGGGCTGAATTGTTCCATGATACTCTTTACTTTAAAAGATGCTATAAACTGTAGATAAAAGATTGGCTAAATCAAATGTTAATATTACTGTTATAATGCTCAGTCTCAGTCTTTACAGAAGCTGTAAAAATGTATAGTTAAACATTATACGTATCACAGGTACTAAAGTGATTGCCTGATTTTGATGTTACTTATACATATTTTTTTTCTTTACAAAGCTTCATCCAAGTCTTCACTGTCAAAGATCTAACATAAAAAATAAGATGCCACCTTTCTCTTGAAATTTAAAGCTTTGTGGCAGTGTGGGCTGGTATTCAGAGGCGGCTGATTTCTTTCCAGATTGGTCTTGTGTGACAAAGACAGTGCGCAGTGCTCCATCTACTAGAAGACTGACGGTAATTTGCAAAGCATTCCAAGCGCTCCCAGAGGAGTCCAGGCTGTAATATATCTATATATATATATATATATACTGTATATGTGTGTGTGTGTGTATGTGTGTGTGAGCAGCGAGCTGGACCATCACTGAAGCAGCGGCTTACTGCAGATGCTCTCTCTCTCTCTCTCTCTCTCTCGCTCGCTCGCTCGCTCTCTGCTTCTCACAGCTGTTCAGTCCTCACACTGCACACAGACCCTGAATTACTGAATGGCTGTCTCACTGTGTTCCTGAACAGCTGCCTCTGCCTCATCTGCTGGACCTACTGCTTGTCCTGTCACTTGTGGCCCAGGTGATGAAGACTAGCAGAAGAAGAAAAGCATGCTGAAGAAGAGGAGCTCAGGAGTACTGGGGGCAGATCGAGATGTACTACTGAATTTGGACCCCTCGGCAGAACCCTGGACCTCGGATTCTTATGGCAGCCTGCAAAACGGGGGCTTTCTTGCGGCTCAATATGTAAGTACTGAACTCCCATGCTACACTTAATGATTATTAAAATCTGCACGCTTTTTTGTAAATCTCATGCAAATAAGCCATTACAGGGCATTGTTCTAGTTAGACGTGTGAAATCTTGTTGTGGAATGACTGCCAGATGCAGTGAAACTGGTACCCTCCCACTCACCACTGTGGTGCACAAATAACATTCTAAAGAGTGGGCACAAAGCTGGGTAAATGGTCAGCGCTATCATACATAGAGCAGCAGCAGCAAAAGGGTACTTCAATGATATGTGTCCAGCTGGTCTTTATGTTTCAGGGAACATGAGCCCCTTTGTCATGGTCGCAAGCAATTAGCTAGAAGACGCATGCTTTTAAGATTCCCACAGAGCAGCTTCCCTCTTCCACCAGCACGTGTTTTACAGTACAGGAGCAGTCCATTACATGGCTGGAAGCAATGGAACTAAGCCATACGCACAAAGAGTTCAGGGAAGTAGCTCCCATCAATTCTTGTCCTCTTCTGCCAGTGCAGAGCTAACATTCTACTCCTGTGCAGTATGATGATTCAGCATTCTCAAAGGGTCAGACCTGGCCAAGGAGGATCTGATCAGCAACAATTTTATTAAGATAGCTGTTTGAACCACAAAAAAAAAAAGAGTAAACCCACTTGCAACACAAGCACCATGGCAGCAGCTTGCTTTTAATTAGTGTGTGTTAGATGAACAACACACAATAATCCTGTATATGGCCAAAGCTCTATAGAGGGAAGCTTCCAGCTTACTTCAGCTTTTCTTGCAAAAAGATGTGCCAGTTAGGTTAAAGTGTGATTCTGATTAGGATGCATGTGAGTGTGAGTGGCCCCGTGATGGATTTTGCCCTGTGCTGTGTTGCTGCCTGTGCTCGATGCTGCTTGGCTAGGCTTCAGCCCACTGAGACCCTGAATAAATTAAGTGAGTTTAAAAATGTTATTTCATGTTATGTTTTACTAGATTTTGTGAATTTCCCCTTGGGATTAATAAAGTATCTATCTATCTATCTATCTATCTATCTATCTATCTATCTATCTATCTATCTATCTATCTATCTATCTATCTATCTATCTATCTATCTATCTAGATGTACCCCATAAACAAAAAAAAAGGGATCACTCAAATGTACATTTTACTTTGGCCAAAAAAAAAAATCTCCCTATAGACACCCTAAACTTTTTGCTATGGCTGCATGGTGAGTTTACAAAAATAATCCTTCAGCATACAGGGCCACCAATGTTTTTTTATTGGAGTTGGAGGGAGATAATTCAGTCAGTCAGTCAGTCATTTTCCAACCTGCTATATCCTAACTACAGGGTCACGGGGGTCTGCTGGAGCCAATCCCAACCAACACAGGGTGCAAGGCAGGAAACAAACCTTGGGCAGGGTGCCAGCCCACCACAGGGCACACACACACACACACACACCAAGCACACACTAGGGACAATTTAGGATCACCAATGCACCTAACCTGCATGTCTTTTGACTGTGGGAGGAAACTCATGCAGACACGGGGAGAACATGCAACCTCCATGCAGGGAGGACCTGGGAAGCAAACCCGGGTCTCCTAACTGCAAGGCAGCAGCGCTACCCACTGTGCCACCGTGCCACCAGGGAGACAATTCCCTCCAGACAATTCAACATTTCAGGTAGCACTGGCATGTATGTGAGATGGGCCCTCAGACTTAATAAGGTTGTGGACTCCAAGCAGCACAAGCAGGGTCTCCTACTCAAATATTATTGATTTTTCAAGTCAAGATATGCTACTTAATGATTTGTGCTTACCACACAAAGTCACTCACAATCACTATGTGTGTGTGTATGAATCTTAGGTTCTACAATACAATTGAATATGGTGAATATTTCTGTTGTTTTGTAAGTGTAAGTGTATGGTGACTCTCTAAAATGCTCTAACAGGGGTTAAGATGGCTGCCTCCCACTCTAGGGACCTGGGTTCAAATAACAGTATTAGATTTGTCACTGTCTTTGTGGATTTTTCCTAATCCCTCAATGTTTGTGTTTTTTTTCTCACATCTTAAAGTCATGAATGCTAGGTTGATTGATGACTCCATATTGGCACTATTTAGGGGAATGTGAGTGCTTCCATGTCCCCTATAATCAACTAGTTTCCCACTTAGAGTTGATTTCTATTTTCTAAATAGCTCTGAAAAAGTAGAATCTTTACATCCTTGTGATGGAGTAGGTCAGTTCAAAAAATGAATGGATGGATTTTCATAAGCAGTTCTAGATGTGGGCAAAGGTTCTGTTTACTGTGCCAAATACTAACTGTGTGCATGTAGGAGAAACCAAAAAATAATCCTGTCTATAGATCCAAATAGAATTAGACAGTAAGACATTAAAGATGTTTTTTTCTCTGTTCAATAAATCAGTCTCTATGACAGAAATTTATAGTGGGGTACAGTCTTTTGACAGACCACACATTGATTTTGGCTGTGTCCCTTCTCTGTCCATCCATGTTCAGAGTCTGCTTAATCCTGAATGGAGCTGTGGGAGTTGGCTTGTGTGCAGAAGAAAAAACGAAACTGGATGGGACATTGTTACAGAGCACACTCACTCACACAATCACACACATACACAAATTCATTTATAGCAGGTCAATTTAAGTAGGCAGTGCACTTGATCTAGAGTAGAGTCCTGTGATGTGTGCAGTGTAGGCACAAGATGAGAACTATGGACAGAAAGCCAGTTCATTGGGGGTTAAGCTCGCATACACGCACCCACATTCCAGGTCTATTTAGAATTGTCAATAAAAGACAATAGGAAGATAATTAAGGGTTGGGGACCAGCTGTGACTCCATTTCAAGCTGGGCAAAGAAATGAAAGTAAAGCAAAAAGTGTAAATGAAAGTGACTGCAGACGTTTGGCATCCCTTAGAGCCTCTCTCAGGCAAGGGCATACAAAAAGACTTTCCAGAGTGGGCCTCTGTCCTCTACTGACGTAGTTCCATAAATGAATGTTAGCTTCCAGCAGTGGTGTTATTTACATAACCTGCAGGGCAGAAGTGGTGGGACTGCCTGGGATAAAGCAGACGTGATGCATTCAGTCAGTCAGTCATTTTCCAACCTGCTATATCCTAACACAGGGTCACAGGAGCCAATCCCAGCCAGCACTGGGCGCAAGGCAGGAAACAAACCTAGGGCAGGGCGCCAGCCCACCACAGAGCACACACACCAAGCATTGCACCTAACCTGCATGTCTTTTGACTGTGGGAGGAAACCCACACAGACATGGGGAGAACATGCAAATTCCACGCAGGGAGGACCCGGGAAGCGAACCTGGGTCTCCTAACTGTGAGGCAGCAGCGCTACCCACTGGGCTACTGTGCCACCAGGGAGACAATTCCCTCCAGACAATTCAACATTTCAGGTAGCACTGGCAGGTATGTGAGATGGGCCCTCAGACTTAATAAATTTGTGGACTCCAGGCAGCACAAGCAGGGTCTCCTACTCAAATATTATTGATTTTTCAAGTCAAGATATGCTACTTAATGATTTGTGCTTACCACACAAAGTCATTCACAATCACTATGTGTGTGTGTATGAATCTTAGGTTCTACAATACAATTGAATTTGGTGAACGTTTCTGTTGTTTTGTAAGTGTAAGTGTAAGGTGACCCTCTAAAATGCTCTAACAGGGGTTAAGATGGCTGTCTCCCACTCTATGCACCTGGATTCAAATAACAGTATTAGATTTGTCACTGTCTTTGTGGATTTTTCCTATTCCCTCAATGCTTGTGTTTTTTTCTCACATCTTAAAGTCATGAATGGTAGGTTGATTGATGACTCCATATTGGCAGTATTTAGGGGAATGTGAGTGCTTCCATGTCCCCTATAATCGACTAGTTTCCCACTTAGAGTTGATTTCTATTTTATATATTGCTCTGAAAAAGTAGAATCTTTACATCCTTGTGATGGAGTAGGTCAGTTCAAAAAATGAATGGATGGATTTTCATGATGTCCTCTAGTCTGCGGGTGAAAGGTTATAGGCTGTTAGTGACGACGTTTCCCCAGGGAGTGATGTCGATGTGCTTACCACAGTAGTGTTGTGTGGATGCTCCCTATGTGTGTGTGTGACATCTTATTTCTATTGATGGTACACTTATCAAACCTACTCCTGTTGTCAGAAATCTTGGTGTTTTTTTTGATTCATCACTTAACTTTGAGCTACGCTCTTTCCAAAATTTCATTCTGTCATCTCTGTAACATTTAATGATGATCAAACTCTGGTTCACTGTTTCATAATGTCTCATATTGATTACTGTAATTCCCTCTTCATCGGCCTCCCTGCAAAATCTATACAGAGGCTACAGTCCATTCAGAACTCCGCAGCCAGAGTCCTCACCCACTCACATCTCCTCTGTTCTCTCCCAACTTCACTGGTTACTGGTTTCATCAAGGATTAAATTCAAGGTTCTGCTTCTCACCTTCAAAGTCCTACCTAACCTTTGCCCCTCTCTACCTCACTCAGCTCCTTGTCGCTCTCTCAGGTCCTCACGCAGTAATCTCCTTACTGTCCCACACACCAGACTCTCCACCCTGGGAGGCAGGCAGGTCCTTTAGTGTTATGGTCTCTCAACTCTGGAACTCCGAGATTGCTCCTCTTTCTCCGCCATTAAATCTCAACTCAGAACTTTCCTCTTCGACAAACTTTTTTCTTCTGTGTGTTTTTTTTCTTGTATGTAAAGTGACTTTGGGTTTGTTGAAGGCGCTCTATAAATGCAACTTATTATTATTATCTTTGATATGTCAGAGGAAAACTGAATTATCTGCAGAATAACCTACATGTTGTGGGAAGCAGCCCGGACACAGACAGGCGGACATCATTTTGTCACCCAGCACACGTTTATTTACCATATTTACAAATGTTATGAAGCACACAACCCAGTGCCGCAGCACCAATCACCCCAAAGTCCAGGCCTATTTCCTCATTGCCTCTCTTCACAGCCTCCACTCCTCTTCTCCAAAACTCTTGTCCACTTCCACCTGACTCCAGCCATCGAATGGAGCCCCTTTTATAGCCACCTAGATATGCTCCAGGTGCTTCCTGGCAATCTTCCACTGGCACTCCCCAGTGTGGCAGAAGTGCCGGCTGCATCCCTGGAAGCACTCCGGGTGTCCCTGCTTCTCTTCCCCCCAGCACTTCCGGGTGTGGCGGAAGTGCTGAGGTCCAAGGCTGCCAAGGCATCCGGGCGCCCCCTGGCGGTGACCACAGGCCCCTACAGGGTTGAGCTTCAATGCTCTGTACCCGTGGCCCCCAAAGCAACCAGGGTGGTCGCCCCCTCGTGGTCTGGAGGAGGCACAAACCCTCCTCCAGTCCTCCTGGGCGTCCCCGTTGGGTATCAACCCCAGCCGCGTGCCACAATGTCCACAGCTGTCTTCTTAGTCTTAGGAACAGTGACTAGAGGATCAGATGTAAAAGCCTGTGTTGGCAGGCAGGAACAAGTGTAGAAGGTTAGAAACACAGGATGGTTGGTCATGTAATGCTTCGGAAGTCACCAGAAGCATTTTATAGTAAATGAGTGATTTAATTGGCAGCAAATGTAGTACCCTCAGAGTTGGCATAATGTGTCCTCAAGACTTGCTGTAATTCAGAACCCTAGTGATAGAGAACTGGGTATACTGCAGTTCATGTAGAGTTGACTTTGGATGTGCATACAATAAGGCTTTGCCATTATCCAGCCTAGAAGTTATAAAAGCTTATTAAATACTTTGCATCTGCCAAGGTCAGAGAGGGGCTAAGATGGGCTAAATTCTTTAGATGAACAAAAGGATATTTTACTAGATTGTTAATGTGTGGAACAAACGAGAGAATCAATCTAGCTAAAGCTGATGCCTAGACAGAAATACCATCAACCATTACTGTAAAGTGATCCATCTCAGTAAACTGATTCTTACTTGCAACACTCAGCCGTTTTTCAGTTTTTTTCATTATTTAATTTAGAAAATTGGATGTCATCCATAACCAGAATCATGCAAACAGGCAGTGAGAGCAAGAGGCAGGAAAAATATGGATATTTTACTTAGATCAGAAGATCATCAGCATAAAAGTGATAGTCCAGACCATGTGCAGGAATAATATGGCATGGGCATGAAACGGCGGAGTCCTCGGAACTGAGCCATGTTGCATACTCTGGTTAAAAGGAGATTAATGAGGAGCCAGTGCAGCAAAGTGATGCCTTTCTGAGAAAAATGGACCTAAACCATTTTATAACAGTGCAAGCAAGGCATACAAGTGACTGGAGAAGTTCAAAGAATAGAGTATGGCAAAGTGGGCCAAAGGCAGCACTGGAATCTAACGAAACATGGCCTCAGAGTTAGCAGCCATCAACAGATCATTAGCCCCTTAACCCGGGACAGTTCCGGTGTTATACCCACTGAACAAAAAAACAGACTGGAGTTGTTCAAAGAGATCATTTAAGTGCTTGTGATACTGCAACTGTTCAGCCACAACACATTCCTGGACTTCAGATAGCAATGGAAGTGAAAAATAGGCCTATAATTAGATAAACATTCAGTTTTAAGGACAGCTTTCTTTAAAATAGGTCTATCTGCACCGGTTTTTAAAACAGATGGCACCAATCCTGAGGGAAGAGAGCTATTAAAAATATTCATAATAAGAGGGCAGAGTACAGGAAGTCATTGTGTAATAAGTGATATAGGCATGAGATTCATAGGAGGTGAATTTGGCTTACAATTATTAATCACCTTTTTATTATGAATTAGTGTACATAAACAGAATGAAAAGTCAAAAAAGTAGTAGCATCCTTATTAACAGATGAGTATATTTAAGAAGAACATTAACGAACCTTTACTTATTTATTTCCAAATTAATTTTGACAAAACATTAGAATTACATTAGAATTACCATGAGCTTGGCTAAGAAATTAAAACCTTTGGGTCCTTATTACCAAGCGCAAACAGTTGTGAGATACAGGAGGTTCTTGTAGCGCTCAGTGCGTCTCTTTATGTTTGATGGTATACTCTAAACGTCTCACAATGTACAGTCCCGTCAAGGCCAGTTCATATAAAATCAGGTACAAAAGTTAGGAGGAGGGTGTAATAACACTGAAATAACAGTAGGTGGCGGTCACAGTTTAAAAGCCAGCTATTTAAATGAGGTAACAGCATGACCCAAAATGTCCTTAATTAGAGACTCTTTATGAAATATAATAGTGGATTCCCTATATTGGAATGACTAGGCGGAGTGTTTGGAGGCTGTAACATTAACCACAGTGCTGCCCATGACCCCTCTCCATATTAAACATACTTGCTCTTTCTTTTTATAGTTAAACGACGACGATGATGACGATGATCCCATTTTCATACAGTGCGAGACCAGAGGGAGGTGCCCTGTGGATCCCACTGGAAATTACTTCAGGGATGGCAAAACAAAAACCGGTAAGTGAGAAGTGATGTGGTGAGACTGAACTGTGAACACTATGTATTTTTACCATAGATTCTCCCAGTTTCAAGGTTGTTTTTACAATTTGGGATTCTGTCATGCTTCGTGGTGTCTTGCCCCATTCCACCAGGTACTGTCCTACCCTACCCTTGCTTGATACCCCCAGCTTGGTCCTTCTTTACCATGTCTTGTCCTACTCTGTTCTACTCTGTCTTCCTCTGCCTTGGAATGTCTCAATCTGTCGTACCTTGCCTGGCCTTGACCTGCCCTTTCATTTGTCATTATACCTCATCCTACTTGCTCTGGCCCAGTTCTTTCTTGTCTCCCCCTAACACGTTTCTAGTGTTGCAGAAGCCTCCTATTTGTTTCATCCTCTCCTACCATACCCTGGTGTTCCACATTTGGTTTCACTCTACCTTTATCCTGTTCCACCTTGTTTTTCGTCTTTACTTCCTGTCTCATTTGTCCCATCTAATAGTTGTACTCAGACTTCACTAGACTCCAGCATGCTTAATCTTAATGTTAGATGATTCCAAATGGTTCATGGTGTACCAAATGTTCAAGGACAGCTTATATTTAAACAAGCTATGTTTATACACTAGATATCAAATGAATATTAGAGTAACATTTTTTCGTTCCTGGGGTCTTAAACATAATTTCCCAGAATGTGGCCAATCGTTTTCTCTCTCTCTGACTGTCTACCTAAATATTTCCTCTCAAATCCCCAAAGAGCTGAGGCCTACTTAATGAGCAGAGCTTGTATCAAACATCTGTAAATGTCCATTTGATGCAACTATACAATTACATGTGCTCAGAGAAGGAGCATGTGATTTCCTATTACTGGCTGGCCTATCAGCCTTCCATTAATTAGCCTTTAGTAATACTAATGTCCACTTTGTTACCCTGCAATTGTCATGGGCCTTCATCCTCTAAAGAACAATTTTGATGAGTGCAGGACATTCAGCCCAGTATAACTGATCAGTCCCTTTTCACTTAACCTAAAATGAAAAATGATCTAGTCGGGTTTTGTTGGACCCCACAGTACTTCCACTTACTACGCTACTTGACAATTTATCCCACATACAGTATCTATTTATGGTTTTCTGCGTGAAGAAAAACTTTCTAACATTGGAGCAAAATTATCCTTTAACTAACTTCTGTCTATTCCCCCTTGCTCTTTTGGATGAACTATTTTTTAAAGTTACATTTGGAATCCACAATGCCAATCTCCTTCATAATTTTGAACTCTTTATCATGTCTCCTTTTAACCTTGGTCTAACTAAACTGAAGTGGTTAATCTCTTTCAGACTTTCCTCACAACTCATACTCCGCAGTCCTGGATTTAGTCTACTTGCTCTTCTTTGAACTTTCTCTAGTGCTTTCGTTTGCTTTTTTCATAATATGAAGACCAAAGCTATGCATTATATTCCAGCTGAGGCCTCATGCTGTAGACATGTGGCATGTTGGTTGGACATGCAAGTAAAAGTACTAATAGCGTGTTACTGTATATGGCTTAATAACCTTCCTCCATTTGTACTAGATCAATTGTATCGCACAGCTTTACACCTTTTTAACTTTCTTAGTAGTCTTAGATCTCACTGTAAACTGAATGTGGACAACAATGAGCCCAATATGACTGCTAAGACTCTCCACGAGGGAAATGTCATCCCACAATTCTTTGTTTGACTTCCTAACTGTAATATTTTATATTTATGTACATTAAACATTAATGTCTGAATTCTGTCCAAATCAATCTGTAATGAACATTAGGACATTAGAAAAATCGAGATGAGAACAGGCCATTCAGTCCAAGAAAGCTTACCAGTCCTATCCACTTAATGATTCTAAACAAATATCAAGTCTAGTTTTGAAAATCCCTAAAGTCTTGCTGTCTACCACACTACTTGGTAGCTTATTCCATGTGTCTGAGGTTCTTTGTGTAAAGAAAAACCTCCTAATGTTTGTGTGAAATTTACAATTAACAAATTTCCAATTGTGTCCCAATGTTTTTGATGAACTAATATTAAAATAAAAGTCTTGATCCACTGGACTAATTCCCTTCATAATTTTAAACACTCCTATCATCCATCTATCCATCCATTATCCACTCCTATCATGTTTCCTCTTAATCTTCTTTTGCTTAAACTGTAAAGGCTCGGCTCTTTTAATCTTTCTTCATAACTCATCCCCTGTAGCCCTGGAGTCAGCCTAGTTGCTCTTCTCTGGACCTTCTCTAGTGCTGTTATGTCCTTTTTGTAACCTGGAGACCAAACCTGCACCCAGTACTCCAGATGAGGCCTCACCAGTGCGTTATAAAGGTTGAGCAGAACCTCCTGTGACTTGTACTCCACACATCAGGGCGCTATATAACCTGACATTCTGTTTGCCTTCTTAATGGCCTCAGAATACTGTCAGGGAGTCGATAGCTTAGAGTCCACTACGACTCCTAAATCCTTCTCATGAGGTGTACTCTCGATTTTCTGACCACCCATTGTGTATTCAAACCTAACATTTTTACTTCCTATGTGTAATACTTTACATTTACTGACATTAAATTTCTTCTGCCACAAATCTGCCCAAGCTGGTATGCTGTCCCTCTGTTATGATTTAACGGATTCCAGATTATCTGCCAGTCCGCCTATCTTTGTATCATCTGCAGATTTAACCAGCTTGTTACTTATTTTCCAATCCAAATCGATAATGATTCATTTGATTCTTGCATATCTTTACTTTCATCAGTAAACTTAACCAGATTGATAGTTATATTTGTATAAAGATCATTTAAATACATTAAAAAGACAAGTGGACACCACTTTTGCTTAATTTGGGAAAACGTCTTCTTCTTATAACCCTGTGCCTTCTTTATTTGAGCCAGTTTTGCACCCATTTACACAGAACTCCCATCCTTGAATGCCCACTTCATTTAGTTTGATTTTACCAACTTCTCATGTGGAACCTTATCAGCTTTTGAAAGATGAGAAAAATAAAATTGTATGCTCCCTTCTGATCAAATCTTTTTGGTGCTTCTTCCTAGATTTCCAGATATTAATGAAACATGGCTGCCCCATTGAAAACCTTATTATTTGTGTAGTAATACACCTGTATTTGGGGTCGCTCAGTCTTAAATTATTGTTTCTATTGACTAAGCTCATTAAAATTAACACAATCACATCTTTATATATAATACGCTACCGTGGCTGTTCGTTTGTCTGTCCAGGATTTTAAATCACCTATAGCTGGCAAACTGTTTGACCTGTTGACCTGAAATTTGGTACACATATACTTTGTGATGTCTACTGTCCGCTTTTGCAGTGATGATTGACCTCCAAGGTTACTCCTGTTTTTATTTTTATTTTATTATAGAATCAACTCTTGGCAGCGGGCACTAGGCTGGCTATGCGGCGCATGCGTATGGGCACCGTTCTCATCCCTACCACCTTTGCCGTCACTTCCCCTACCCCTTCATATCTTAAATCATTAAATTAAAGCAAATTAAAGACTTAAGTGCCAGCTTAAGTGAAAAATTAAAGAAAACATACTAAATAATTGCAACCCAAACACTGACTTAATCAGTTTTAACGCAAAAAGAAGCCGACAAAAGAAGAGAAGAAGCGGGCCGCTAGGGTGGAGAAAAGAAGAGCTGCTCAGGAAATAGCAGGTGCATCAACCTCTGAGCAAACGAATGGCAAATGTACAGAGAAAGAGGATGAGAACTAGGAATGATCGAGTCAAGTGTATTCACTGCACGTTATTGTGTAGTGCGCCGTTACTGGTTTTTATATAATGGGATAACATTTGCTATCTTTCTGTCTTTAAGAATTTCATTAGCAACAAATCAATTTTGAAAAGTGAGAGTTAATGGCTTATATATGTATATATGATGCACTGCAGAATTAATGTCATCCAGTTCTGGTGATTTATTTCATTTCAGCCATTTTAATCCTTATAGCACTTCACTGTCTGTTATCCCCCAATCACTGAGTATCTCCTTAATGAGTTCTGTAACTACTAGGAAATTATTGACTTCTAAGATGTAAGCACATAAACATTACGGAAAACTGAATTTAGAATATTTGTCATTTCATTTTCTGTATATTTAATTTATCCTTGGTGTTCCTAATACAGTCTATTAGATAAGGCATTGTCCTTTGTGGCTTTGAATCAGAGCTGGTGGTACAGCGCCACAGCGGTTAGTGCTGCTGATTTATAGTGTCTGGAGTTGGAATCGCTTGCTCACTTGTTATCTGTGTTGAGTCTGTACATTCTCACTTCTCTGCATGGGTTTTCTTTTCGGTACGCCAATTTTTCTTCTGAAATGTTAGGTCAATTGATGGCTCTAAATTGGACCAAGTGTGAGTGTATGCGTGAATGGGCCTCGCACTGGGCTGGTGCCCTGTCCAGGACTGTTTACTGCCTTAGCTCCAGTGCTTCCAGGACAGGCCCTGTGACCCTGAATGGGATTAAACAGGTTTGATCATGGCATGGTATGGCTTAGTAATGTTCACCTCACAAGAGCTTGCTCAAAGTTCAGTTCACACATTAAAATGAATCAATTCACGTTCATAGTTCACCATTTCAATTTTGAGCTAGCATGTTCAGTTCATTTTGCATTCCTTATATTAGGCAATTAGAGTGTTCTTCAATAAAATACAATAATTATGAAGACTTTTTTATTTAAATACACTTTATTGAGCTATACCCGGCAACAAACACATACAGTATAACCATACTAGCCATGTGCGCCCAACTACGTTGCGCGTATTAAAGTTGTCTGTGAAGGGCTCCCTGTTTAAACGCGGCTGCCAGTCGTGAACTGGGCCCTTCGTCGCACAGCATTATGATTTTTTATAAGGGAAACAAAATTACAAAACAAAACCCTTGGACATTGATTCGGTAGGAACGGCCTACATTGGGATTAATAAAGTATCTATCTATCTATCTATCTATCTATCTATCTATCTATCTATCTATCTATCTATCTATCTATCTATCTATCTATCTATCTATCTATCTATCTATCTATCTATCTATCTATCTATCTATCTATCTATCTACTCGGAATCACTGTCCGAATAGTAATTATGTGGTGGTGTAGGAGCATTTCTGCTTCCTTCCGTTCACAGTCCGTCTCGTTTTCACGATGCTGTCGTTTCCTCTCACAATCTCTTCTCAACCTTTCTCCAGTCTCGCAGGTTGCTTTGTGGCAATCCAAAGAGTAAGGCAATATACACGGAGCAATGGTTATAAAAGGGGGACACATAGGTATCCAGGCTCTTTAAAGCATAAATAGGGATCACTTCACTGACATGTGAGCAAGCCAGGGTACAACTGTGAGACGAGCAGCACTTGCTGGCTACAACGTAACAATAATAATTTCCAGAACGTGCTGTTACGTTGTCATTCATTTTACCCACTGTCTTTCTTTCATTCATATGTTACGTAGGCACGTACCTTTTATCTTCGGCAATCTCATTCTCTAACCAGGCCTCAGGAGCTAACCAGCGTAACACTGTCCACCACCCCTTTCGTTATTCCGGCACATTGTTGACATCCGTGAGTAACAACAACGTACTAAACTAGAAGGTGGTCTATGCATGCGTGGAATTCGCGGACAAACAAAGATCAAGATCCAAATGAAGATTATATGTAAAGATTAGTTAATTTAAAGCACAACAATTTGTTTAGTTTGAATGTCTGTGTTTTGAGGTGTGACTGGAGTACTACAGTCTTCAGTAGTATAAGCTGGGAGGAGATTCTTAATGCAATGCCTATGTTTTAGCTGTCTCTCTAATGCCATCTAGTGCTTCTTCTTCTAATTCATTCGCGAATAAACAAAGATCAAGATCCAAATGAAGATTATATATAGAGATATGCTAATATCCTACTGGTCAAAAAAGAAATTAAATAGATGCAATTATACATATAAATAACCTCTCTGTGTGACACAAACAGTGACAGTGCAACCTGCGTGTAGGTGAGCTAACTGATTACCCTGCTGGTCAAAGTTCACGTCACATATTGCATGTCCAACGGGGAAAAATGTAAAGTGGCCCCTCGAAGTACAACGTTTTCCTAAAAGCGAAAGCGGAGCTTCACATAGTGAAGCTCGTGTCAGTGGGGGTGCAGTTTAAGCACAAGCAGGCAGACACAGACAGGGCCGATTTGATTTGACGTTATTTTTTCCGAAAACAAATAAATGCCAAAAAATTCACACCAAATAAATATTCGTAAAAATCCACTATTTGTGCTTATCCGAACACCGAATTCGGATTCGGCTCCACCCCTACATTACAGGGTAAGGCAAAACGTTTAATCTGGACTTAAACCAGATCCAGAATGTCACCTAAAGCTGAAATCGCTTACGTTCATGCTATTCACTTGCAAGTACAATACGTTACGTTAAGTTCACCGTTATTAGAAAAATGTGCTTGTTCAATGAAGGCGCTCTTTTGAACTAGTTTATACACAACACTGGTTCACCTTGTACTAAAGTACTGAACTCTTCTATTTTCCCCTGTGTTCCTCTCTAATGCAGCCTTTTAACACTGCTGTACATTTCAGTCATCGCCATCAAGTCCTCATGAGCGCTGCACTTTATTTAGATGTTAATAGTTTGAATTAAGCTGACGTCATTATCAAAGTACGCATAAATGAAAACGAGCCGGTGGCCATTTATCGGGGAACGAGTTGGACAACCAAGACTATCGACTGTTGTGTGTTTGGCTGTAGTAACAGCAGCAAGAAAAACCCTAAGCTAAGTTTCTTTTGTATACCTTCGTTTCGTAAAAATCAAGTAAAAGAAACCAAAGAACTAACGGAAAGGTGACGGAAAGCTTGGCTATCCTTTGGGAATGCTATACTAAGGAGTGGTGGCTCTGAGGCTAGGGATCTACACTGGCAATCGGAAGGTTGCCGGTTCGAATCCTGTAAATGCCAATAGAGATTCTGCTCTGTTGGGCCCTTGAGCAAGGCCCTTAACCTGCAATTGCTGAGGGCTTTGAGTAATGAGAAAAGCGCTATATAAATGCAAAGAATTATCATTATTAAGTAAAAAATGTGACGGTGATTACTGACAGCATCAAAAGCTGCAATCTGATCTACAGTTACAGTATAACACATACATACGTACACACTAGTGCCTTCCAAAATAGGGATATGAAAGTGACACAAGTAATGATGAAATGTTAAAAACATCCTGTACTCCATAGTGAGTTTTTATCTTTAAGTAAATCCATTTTGAAAAAATTATTTGTATTATCGGAAGGGTTTCTTTTAATTAAATACGAAGTATTTGCTTTCAATTCCAAATCAGCAAATTCTCTTGTAACTCAGCAAAGCATCTTTTTGACAGGAGCACCAGCATATATGCAGGATGAAGTCAACCCTGACTAGGTTCCTAACTTAAAACTAGGCTATGCTGATGATTCACAAACAGCAATACTTAGTACAGTCAACCGATATATTCGGCAAAAGAGAAGGAATCAATGCCCTACAACTAGTGATTCCAAAAAGAGAAAGGTAAATTTTATTTTTGTCATTGTCTGTGATTAGACTTTACTTGCAATACTGCATAGAACTTTCTGCATCTAACTGAGCGATGTACATCTTCGACATTCCCTGGTAAAATGGCCGCTAAACACAAATTGTGACGTAATACGCATGCAACTTAATACAATCCATTGTCTTTCTATATCTTATGCAACTGCTTTTCCTCTTTTGGGATTTCTTTCTTATCTCCCTATTCATCTTCTGTGGATTTTTACTTAAATTGCCAGAGGTTTATACGTTTTGGAATAAGTTTGACCTGTGTCTCTGCCCAAGAATTCGCTCTGAGGTGTTGCAGATAAACACAACCAACCAGTTGTAAAAGTTTACATAGAAACTGTCTCGTCTTGATGAGTCGTCAAGGAGGGCTAGCACCATTCTTAAAATGAATCATACAGCACGATACAGTGTGCTTAAAGTGAAGAGGTCTGAATATTTCCAGAGTCCACTGTATATGCACTGCATGAAAATTGTTAAACTTTTGTTATAATCATTAAATCCTAATGGCGCATCTACATTTCTGAATTTTATCCTGTTTATGATAAGAAATCTAGACAGGCTTCTCCTGTTAGTGTTTTAACATACCGAGTTAAAAACAGCCCCTTACTACCTCTATACTGTACTTTTCTGCTCCTGCTCTCCTGTATTTGTAGGGCTTTCCCCAGTTAATAATTAAAGTCCACCACTACTATTCTAAACATACACTTATACTAAACTTTTTTTTCCCTGATATTATTAAAAATTCACATATTGACACCTACAACCTGGGATTTGCTCAGATCACAAAATGACAATTAGAGAGAGAGCAGAGCGTTCATGACATTACCATTCAGTTGGGTGCCGTTTAACTATTTGATGACGGTTATGTCACTGTAAAGATGCTGATGGTTGACAATGACTTTCACTCTTCCAGACTTTGTGCTGGTATGGGAGGTGAAAAACCACTCCCGCAAAAAACGCAAGCCTCGGAGCCGCTCTCAGGATGTGGATGAAGATGATGCCGAGGACTTGGACTCCAAGCGAGCTTCACACGGCCGGTGGAGAGACAAGTATGTCAGGAACCTGCAATCCTCTGGCTTGCTTCTTGAAAAGGTGGGTGGTGGGACAATGCCACACAGAAGTGGAAGTAGTCTGTTTCTTGTTAAGCCTTATTTGTAATTTGTCACTCTTTGGCTCTTCATATTTTTCTCCCTGTTTCTGCCTTTACCTTTTTTTTTTTGTTTAAATCTGATATGCTCTCCTGAGATTAGCAGATGTTTTCTAGTGACTGATTTTAAAATATATCAACTAGTTTGATTGATGTGCCCATTGTTTCCCTCAGGATGAACCAATAGCTGTAAATGAATATACAGTAGGTGACTATTTCCTGTATTAGTGACACTGTTCAGAAGTGTATTTGATAATATAATCACTACTCTCAGAAAAACACAAGAAAGAAATAGTCAAAAAACAGAATGGGATGAGAGAAAACATAACAAATATTCAAGCAAGGAATCAGAAGAGACCAGAAACAAAGGGCAGATCTAAAAAACGAACACACAGAGGCACACAGATCCGAAGCATATAAAACACTAATGGCAAGGGTAGAATGAAGAGTGAAACAAGCCTTATCAATGAATAAAGCCCTTTTGGGTCTAATGAGCTTTACATGTTGTCGCTAAGCAACAGTTAACCCATGATGTGCAAACTCCACGTGGAGTGAATGGCCAGAGGCCTGTTACTGAGCATGTAACCAAGGCAGACATCAGAAGACTCAAGCAACCAGGCAAAGAATCCTTATTTGACCACCTTTATGACGTGTGAGGTATACTAATTACAAGGGTGAAAATGATCACTTCCAAGATTTTTTTTCTTTAATTTACTGACTTTTTAATATTAAGATTTTTCAGTCATTTTCTGTCTCCAGTTGTTCCATATCTGGGCCAGCGGGATCAAGTGCAAGGCAGGAACAAACACTGCCAAGAAACCAATGCACCATGCAAACCCCACTCACTCAATTAGAATAAATTTGGATTCACCACTCAACCTAATACTCATACCTTTGGGATGTTGGAGGAAGGCTGCATAGAAATGGAAAGAACCTTCAAACTCCATACAGTGATGAAGCCACAATCTTAACTCAGACCTCTGCGTCTGTGATATAGTAGCACTGTGCACTTTGCTTGGTATTATGTTATTCAGCCATCTATCCAACAGATCTGCTTAGTCCAATTCAGTGTTGTGGGAGCTGACACATTCTTAAGCAGGAATGGGTACTTCATAGGAATCAACTCTGGACAAGAGAGCAGTCTACACAAGAATCGACTCTGAACAAGAGGGCAGTCTACTTAGGAATCGACTCTGAACAAGAGGGCAGTCTACATAGGAATTGACTCTGAACAAGAGGGCAGTCTACATAGAAATCGACTCTGGACAAGAGGGAAGTCTACATAGGAATCGACTCTGAACAAGAGGGCAGTCTACATAGAAATCGACTCTGAACAAGAGGACAGTCTACATAGGAATCGACTCTGGACAAGAGAGCAGTCTACACAGGAATCGACTCTGAACAAGAGGGCAGTCTACATAGGAATCGACTCTGGACAAGAGGGCAGTCTACTTAGGAATCGACTCTGAACAAGAGGGCAGTCTAAATAGGAGTCAACTCTGGACAAGAGGGCAGTCTACTTAGGAATCGACTCTGGACAAGAGGGCAGTCTAAATAGGAATAAACTCTGGACGAGTGGGCAATCTACATAGGAATCGACTCTGAACAAGAGGGCAGTCTACATAGGAATCGACTCTGAACAAGAGGGCAGTCTACATAGGAATTGACTCTGGACAAGAGCGCAGTCTACATAGGAATTAACTCTGGACAAGTGGGCAGTCTAAATAGGAATCGACTCTGAACAAGAGGGCAGTCTAAATAGGAATCGACTCTGGACAAGAGGACAGTCTACATAGGAATTAACTCTGGACAAGTGGGCAGTCTACATAGGAATCGACTCTGAACAAGAGGACAGTCTACATAGGAATCGACTCTGGTGAAGAGGGCAGTCTACATAGGAATCGACTCTGAACAAGAGGGCACAGGAAGACATTAATCCCTTGCCATTATTATCAAGTGCAAGGCAGAAACCAATGCTGGACAGGCACCTCAGTCCATTGCAGGGCACTTTTACACAAACATACACACTCGCAAATGTAGAGTTACCAAGCAACCAAACCTATGTGTCCTTCAGATGTAGTTGTGAAGTAGAGTGCCTGAATATTGGGAGAATATGCATGCTTCAGGCAAACAGCCACTGGATGAAAATTTGAACCCAGCGCTCCTTAGCGGTGAGGCAGCAGCACTAGCCATTAGGCAGCCTTTATGTACCTTTAACTGTCCTGATGTCTGCAGCAGACTCAATCTAAAGAGGACCACCTTTCCACTTAATGAATCAAAGGGTTTGCTCGGCTAGGAATAGATCAGAAAAGCACACACATACCATAAAAAGGAATAAGGCTGGGTTTGGCCCAGCAGAAATCTCACAAGGAGAGAAACACTCAGTGCGGCAGTTGGAGAGTATCTGTCCTGCTAGGGTGGATGGATGGGGACCATCTAGGGAATAAGTCCTGCTACCATAAAGTGTGATATTAAAAACATATTGGCAAACCTAAGGTATACCTTCAGTAGGGGTATTCAGGATTTGGTAGGAGAAGGTGTGCCCAGTCAGGATAGAAGGTGCCACCCCTGACTTCTGCAGCTACAGTATATAAAGGGCACTCACTCCCTGGAAGTGTTGCGGAAGAGGAGTTTGGTGAATGTTCCTTAGTACGGAGGAAGAGAGCATACAGATGAATTGTAAGGGAAAGGGGCTTGTGGTACTTTAGGAGGGAAGAAATTTGGGGTGCAATCCCACCTGACAGACAGGAACAGACACTTATATAACAAATGCACAATCTTTATTTTTATAATTCCTTTCTGTAGCATACACAATAATAATATGCTTTATGAGCCCAGGGCTATAGTATAAGAGAAACATTTCAATTATTTACCTGTGGAGTGCGTGGAGTTGAAGTGACTTGCTCTTGGTCACACAAGGAATCAAAGAGACAACTAAAATGGCACCCTTGGAGTTTAAAGTCCAGTGCCTTCCCTAATAGATCATATGTTTAGGCTCAGCAGGATTTTATTTTTCTATTAGAATTTCTGTTGAAACTTTGTGTTCTTTCTATAGTCTTACCTCCCTTTCTGTTGGATTGAATAATAATAATAATAATACATTTTATTTATTTGTAGGCGCCTTTCTAAACACTCAAGGACACCGAACAATAGATAAAACACAGATTATAAACTAAAATAAAAAAATTAAAATCAGAAAAAGCAGTCTTAAACAAATGAGTTATAAGTTTAGATTTGAAAAGTCAGAATGATTCAATATTTCTAAGCTCAGATGGTAGTGAGTCCCAGAGCTGGGGAGCAGAGCAACTGAATGTTCTGTTCCCCATGGTGGTAAGACGAGCGAAGGGGAGAGTCAAATGGATGGAGGAAGAGGATCTAAGGGTGTGGAGGGATCAAATGGGGGAGGTCAGACAGATATGGAGGGGCAAGGTTGTGGATAGCCTTAAAAGTTAACAGAAGAATTTTGAATTGAATGCGGAACTGAACTGGAAGCCAGTGAAGCTGCTGCAGGACAGGAGTGATATGGTGAATAGAGGGGCTTCTAGTAATGATGAATTCTGGACCAGCTGAAGCTTATAAAGAGATCTGCGAGAAAGACCAAAGAAAAGAGAATTGCAATAATCCAGATGAGAAGTGACAAGGCTATGAACAAGGATAGCAGTGGTGTGGGGAGTGAGGGAGCGGTGGATACGATTAATGTTACGCAAGTGGAAATATGCAGACCGGGAGATGTTATTGATGTGGGACTGAAAGGATAAAGTACTGTCAAGTATGACACCCAGACTCTTAACCTGTGGGGAAGGGGATACAGGCAGTAATTTGCATTTCTTTGGTTGGAGTGATGTTTTTGTGATAGCAGGCTGCTGAACTCTCTTCTAAGGAATAATAGGAAACACTTGAAGATCCCTTTAGGTGCTCAGCTAGTTGAAAGTTAACCATCAAAATCCTGTCAACTCTGTCAACACCCACCAACTCTACACTCTAAGGTGGAATGCTAAGTGTATTTCTTTCAAAACATGAATATCCATTTAAAGAGTTTCTAAGGTTTTTAAGGCCTAGTTTTCAAATCCCAGTGCTGGCTGTTTATTTGAGTCCAGCTGTCTGAATCCCACGATTTTACTGCTGTGTTTCTCACTACCAGGAGGAGACGGTGAGTGAAAAGAAGACCATTCACTACTTGAAGGTCAGTGCTCCTTGGGAAGTCCTTATCTACTACGCAGAAGAGCTGTGTTTGAGAGCACCTCTGCAGGTCAGTGCTGTGATTGCCAAAAGTATGAAAAACTCGGCATCATCGGCTAAATATGAAAGTCTTTTTTACATCCAGGTAGTTATTTACAATACCATACATTTGTATGGACCTTTCTAAGGCCAGCATCAACTCTAAAATATAATTGTTTGCTCATGTTTTTTTGCAAGCAGGTTAAGTGACTTGGTCTAGCTTTATGACATTTTTATTTTATCTTTCTCTTTATTTGTTATAATTTATTATACTTCTGGAACGTTTTTAACTGTGTAAATTAGTCAGTGCAGTCTAATAACAAATCCACTGAATATGAATTACTGAGTTGTATGCCATTAGACAATGTTCATTAAGCTCATTTTCACATATGACATCATCAGTCTGTTTTCTTACCATTCCTGATCCTGACCATGCTCTGAAGCTTTCCTAATGCATGCCGTTACTAGCTAAAACAAATTGTGTAATCTCATATGCAAAACTCTAATCCCTTTTATAGGAGCAGCCCAATCCTGACCTCAACTCATCAGCTCGGTTCCTGCAGACTCTCTGTATTCCCAACATGATGGCTGAGTTTGTCCCCAACAAGCCTGTCAATTACTATACTTGTGCCTTCCGCAAGTCTAAAGTGTCCAAGTAAGTAACTCTCCCCTTTGAATTCCTAAATGGTAGCTGTCATGTTCACATTGACTGAGCTCACACAGATAACTGGTTATAATAATAATACATTTTATTTCAAGGCACACCCAAGGACACCGTACAAACAATAAAGTCATAAAACCAACAATAATCAAACGTGCATGGAAATGTAGACATATACATATATCTATGGAACTGAAATTAAACAAAGCAAATAAGGTCATATAGTAGTGTAAACTAATCTAAGTAAGTGACTCTTAACAAGAGGGCAGTCAACATAGGAATCGACTCTGGACAAGAAGGAAGTCTACATAGGAATTGACTCTGAACAAGAGGGCAGTCTACATAGGACTCGACTCTGAACAAGAGGGCAGTCTAAATAGTAATCGACTCTGGACAAGAGGGCAGTCTACATAGGAATCAACTCTGAACAAGAGGGCAGTCTAAATAGGAATCGACTCTGGACAAGAGGGAAGTCTACATAGGAATCAACTCTGGACAAGAGGGCAGTCTACATAGGAATCGACTCTGGACAAGTGGATAGTCTACATAGGAGTCAACTCTGGACAAGAGCGCAGTCTACATAGGAATTAACTCTGGACAAGTGGGCAATCTACATAGGAATCGACTCTGAACAAGAGGGCAGTCTACATAGGAATCGACTCTGGACAAGAGGGAAGTCTACATAGGAATCGACTCTGAACAAGAGGGCAGTCTACATAGGACTCGACTCTGAACAAGAGGGCAGTCAAAATAGTAATCGACTCTGGACAAGAGGGCAGTCTACATAGGAATTGACTCTGAACAAGAGCGCAGTCTACATAGGAATCGACTCTGGACAAGAGGGAAGTCTACATAGGAATCAACTCTGGACAAGAGGGCAGTCTACATAGGAATCGACTCTGGACAAGAGGGCAGTCTAAATAGGAATTAACTCTGGACGAGTGGGCAGTCTACATAGGAATCAACTCTGGACAAGTGGATAGTCTACATAGGAGTCAACTCTGGACAAGAGCGCAGTCTACATAGGAATTAACTCTGGACGAGTGGGCAATCTACATAGGAATCGACTCTGAACAAGAGGGAAGTCTACATAGGAATCGACTCTGAACAAGAGGGCAGTCTAAATAGGAATCGACTCTGGTGAAGAGGACAGTCTACATAGGAATTAACTCTGGACAAGAGGGCAGTCTACATAGGAATTAACTCTGGACGAGTGGGCACAGGAAGACATTAATCTAATTAAACTAATCTAAGTAAGTGACTCTTAAGATGGGATTGGAAAACGAGTAGAGAATCTGTGACCCAAATGTTTTGTGGTAGTGAGTTCCAGAGACGAGGAGCTATACGACTAAATGCCCTGAGACCCATGGTGATCAGCCATGCATGGTGATGATGAGACCAGATTTGGGAGGCCTAAGGGCCTTTTGGGGGTATAAACATGTATTAGGTCAGAGAAGTATAATTGAGCAAGGTTATGGAGTGCTTTGAAGGTAAGCAAAAGAATTTTAAAATCAATGTAGAATTTAAGAGTAAGCCAATGAAGCTGTCTGTGGAAGACATGGAGTGTTGTGTTGTATGGAAGTGGTCTGAGTTTTAATACAGGCAGATGAATTCTGAACAAGCTGGAGTTTATGGAAAAACTTGTGTGGGAGACCAAAGAGAAAAGAATTACAATAATCAATGCAGGAAATGGGCGATGCATGAGTAAGGATAGCAGTGCTATTTAGTGTGAGGGAGGGTCACAGATGTGCAATGCTGTGGAGATGAAAACAAGATGACCACATAACATTATTGATATGGGATTGAAAAGACAGAGTACCATCAAAGATAACCCCCAGACTCTTAACCTGAGGGGAGGGAGAGACTGAGGTACCATCAAGTTTAAGTGATAAATTAGACTTGGAGCCAACGAGGAGCCCCTCTGCCTTATGGCTATTGAGTTCAAGGAAATTAGAAGAAAACCAAGATTTTATTTCAGGTAGACAGTCAGTGAGGCAGGAAGGAGGAAGGACAGAGTTGGGCTTTGTAGATACACAGAGCTGAATATTGTCTACTTAGCAATGAAAATTAATTCTATATTTTTTAAAAATGCCACCTAAAGGGAGCAGATTTATTAAAAACAATAAGGGGCCAAGCATGGATCTCTGGAGAACACCACTAGTGACTGGGAGGAGTGTGATTGAGAGTTTTTTAGCTGAACAAACTGAGTACGATTAGACAGATATGAAGAAAATCAAATAAGAGGGTTATCAGTTAATAGTAATGCTGATGGTAGCTAACTGATTCAACAAAATATTACGTGATACAGTATCAAAGGCTGTTCTCAGATCAAGTATTACAAGGACTGTTAAACGCCCGGCATCGGAAGCCATTAATAGGATGTTTACCAAGGCTGCTTCTGTACTCCGTTTTTGAGTGTTGAGGATTCTTCTGTCACTCTGATAGTGCAGATTGGAACGAGCATATGCGTGAAGGGGACCCGTGACAAAGACAGGTCATTTCTAAGAATTCTGTTTCGTTTCAATGATAGTTAAGAAGTCAGGCGGCTCCAACATTTCTACACAATCAGAACACTGGTAAAGAGATCCAAACTTTTAAACAAATTTAGATAAAAATAGCATAATGAATAGCCCTGGGCTTACTGATTTTGTAAATAAGATTTTTGACTAAATAAGACCCTTATCAATCCCACATATTTACATCCATCCATCCGTTATCCAACCCGCTATATCCTAACACAGGGTCATGGGGGTCTGCTGGAGCCAATCCCAGCCAACACAGGGCACAAGGCAGGAAACAAACGCCGGGTAGGGCTCCAGCCCACTGCATGGCACACACACACCAAGCACACACTAGGGACAATTTAGAATCACCAATGCATCCAACCTGCATGTCTTTGGACTTTGGGAGGAAACCGGAGCACCCGGAGGAAACCCACGCAGACACGGAGAGAACATGCAAACTCCACACAGGGAGGACCCAGGAAGTGAATCCGGGTCTCCTAACTGCGAGGTAGCAGCACTACCCACTGCGCCACCGTGTCGCCATATTTACATACTACGTCATATTAATCACAACAGATTTTCTGTGCCCAGTTTGGCTAACCATGCGATCCAAGTCCCTACCATGAAGTAATCCCTCATCTGTATTTAACAAATTCTTGCAAAGTTCTGCAAAAGTCTTGGACTGTTCATTGTGAAGAAAATAAAATTTGTTTTCTTATTTTTAAGTAAAGTTAAAGCAGGGCTGGCACATTAAATAATGCTGCCTAAATACCATTACCAAATATGAGACAAGGCACTTAATTCACATACAATTCATGTTCCTATACAGACTTCATGATAGGGTGCATTCTGTGAACATCCAAATATATATGTATGTATATATGGAAAAATTGTTAAACAATGAAAAGATCTATCTATCTATCTATCTATCTATCTATCTATCTATCTATCTATCTATCTATCTATCTATCTATCTATCTATCTATCTATCTATCTATCTATCTATCTATCTATCTAAACAATAGAATGCAAAATACGTATTAAAAACAATACAATGTATAATATGAAACTGAATGCCTAATGAAACTCGGCTGTATTGCTGATCCTGCTTGCTGCTCTAAATACCTCGGCTATTCCACACTCTGTCCTGAAAGCGACAAGACCCCTGCGGTTTTAACTAAACGATGCGAATATAAAAGACTTTTAGCAGATATTGTGACTGACACATTAAACAGATTCCAGAAAGTGACAAAATGTTACAAAATGACATACTGGGTATATACAGTGGATTCAGAAAATATTCAGACACCTTCATTTTATACACACTTTATTATGTTGTTCCTTTAATTTTAAATGGATACATGTGCAATTTTTGCTCATCATTTTGCACTCAGTAACCCATAATGACAAGCCCTAGTTAATTGCACTAGTAAATGAGTTTGTCTTTTGACTATTCTCAGACATGCCTGTCTCATTGAACTCAGGACTCTGTGTAGGAGTTCACACTTAACTTCCTTGCATTGTTATTTCACGTACCAAAGTGCCACCTCAAGCAACTGCCTTGTCGCCTCACACCTCCCACACACCGTCCCTGCTTAGGACGTCGTTTTCCAATCGTGTTATTCAGGACTGGTTAGGAATTAGATAAGACAACCAGCTAATTATACTATGCATGTAGCATTTTTAGCAAAATGAATAAATAAAATATGTATAGTTTTTCTCCAATAAAAGATGATTTTTAAAAAAGTGTACACAGAGTATTTGACATGGATAAATTTAAAAAATGTGTTTATTGAATATAGCAGATAATCCTGTTTGTGATGAAAATATTTTACAACTAAAATGGTAAAAATCATTGAATTTCTGTGTCATTCTTGTAGAGTATATCCTTTTACTTATTTTAAAGTTTTCTCACAGAACAATGTTTGCTTACTTTAGTATAAAAGATGTTAGCATTTTAATCATAATATGGACTAATTACTGAGAAAAAATGCAAAATAAAATGCTTATGCCTATAAAAATGGAAATAACTTTAACTCTTGCTGTACCTACATTATAATATGCTAAAAGAGTACTACTGTAATATTTAAAAATGTATCCACAAAAGCTAAGATTGTAATGACTGTTTACTATTAAAATTACAGGTTCTTGGGTTGTGAAGATCATGATGGCTACTTCACCAATACTCAAAGGCATAGAATCGTAAGTACAGTATCTGCTTTTCTACGTGACTTTTTTGGGTATCCAGTTCTATAGCTGGTTGAATGTGTTTGCCATTTTTTAAACTTGTTTTTTCGCCATATGCAGTTTACTTTGTTTTCATATTGCTGCTAAAATCCAAGGGAATCAATGCTGGGAGAATTATTATTCTTTTTTTTTTATTTTCTTGCCTGGGGAGAAGAATAAAGTGAAAAGAGTTTGTCTTTTGACTGCTGTCAGACATGCCTGTCTCACTAAACACAGGACTCCTTGTAGCAGTAAAGGGTACAAGTCTCTTTCTCCTTATACCCTAGATGTCCCCTTCTAGCTGAGTGTGTGCTCCATTAAAAGTGATTGTGCTATCCAAAGACCACCTTTTTCAGGTTAAACTCTTGGCTGATAGATTTGTAACTGGTGCTTTCTTTTTCAGTTCTTTTGCAACCAGTGCTAGTAGAAATTCTTCATATTTTTATACACTTTTCACATTTGGGTTGGTCTCTTTGATCCTTGACTCCCATGGCTCTCCCACAAGTCTCTCAGTTTGCTAACTGCAGGCTCTTCAGTCTGATGAACAATTTTTTTTATTTGTTGAAAGGTCCATGTCCCTTGTTAGATATACCTGTATACTTTCAATCTCCACCTAGCAGATCCATCTTATACTTTACACAGCTGCTCTATAGCTCAACATTTTTAACCTTCTTAACAGAATTCAGGGTCATTGAGACTGAAGCCTAACCCAGTAGCATGGGTCTAAGACAAGAAACAACTCTGCATAGGCCACCACTTCACCACAGGTCACACTCTCACATTGACAGGACCGGTGCAGAATCACCAATATACAATACGAAATGAGCAAAACCCACACACACAATTATGTGTGTGACACAAACTTACGATGCAGTGTCAGTGAGGCAACTGTGCCAACCACTGTACCAGCCCTGTGAGAAACAATCACTGACATAGTAAAAGCGAATATAGTCTATCTATCTATCTATCTATCTATCTATCTATCTATCTATCTATCTATCTATCTATCTATCTATCTATCTATCTATCTATCTATAGTGCTTTTCTCATCTATCTATCTATCTATCTATCTATCTATCTATCTATCTATCTATCTATCTATCTATCTATCTATCTATTATATAGTGCCTTTCTCATCTATCTATCTATCTATCTATCTATCTATCTATCTATCTATCTATCTATCTATCTATCTATCTATCTATCTATTATATAGTGCCTTTCTCATCTATCTATCTATCTATCTATCTATCTATCTATCTATCTATCTATCTATCTATCTATCTATCTATTATATAGTGCCTTTCTTATCTATCTATCTATCTATCTATCTATCTATCTATCTATCTATCTATCTATCTATAGTGCTTTTCTCATCTATCTATCTATCTATCTATCTATCTATCTATCTATCTATCTATCTATCTATCTATCTATCTATTATATAGTGCCTTTCTCATCTATCTATCTATCTATCTATCTATCTATCTCTTGCTGTCTGTGTGTTGCTCGATTAGTGCTGTCTGGGGTGGGCGTGTTCGAGTCGTGGGAAGCCGACGGGCGTCGAGCTCTCTGTGTAAGTCTTTTACTTTTTCTCCTTTTTTCTTTCTCTTAGTTGTTTTTCTTAGTGTTTTGTCTTAGAATTGTTTTTTTTTATAGTTTTTACTGTTAAGACGCGGCTTTGGCGGTTATCGCCATGGCCGTGTCCAAAGGCAGGGCTCCTGGTTTGTTACCAAAGGCATTTGAAAATCTTTCACGCCGTCATGGCGCAAAGGTCCTGGTGGACCCCCAGGTTTCTGCCGAAGCATGTGTGGTGGGAGTAGGAAAAGTTGTCGGCTATAAAAATGTCCTATCCGCCTCCAGAATGAACAAGGCTGTGGTTGTTTTTTTAAACGACGAGTCTCTTGTGAATACACTCGTTGAAGAAGGGGTTGTTATCAATGGCGCATTAGTTCCTGTCCTGCCGTTATCAGCGCCTGCGAAGAAAGTTATTGTTTCTAATGTTCCACCTTTTTTAAAAAATGATATTTTACTAAGGGAATTGAAACGTTATGGGCAGATAATGTCTGATATAGTATTGATCCCACTTGGCTGCAAGATGCAGGAATTAAAACATGTGGTCTCCTTTCGGAGACAAGTTTATATGATTTTAAATAACATGAATGAGGAAATAAACGTGGCGCTCAGGTTTAAGGTAGAGGGCGATGATTATGTAGTATTTGTCACTTCAGATACAATGAAATGCTTTAACTGTGGCAGAGCTGGACACAAGGCGGCACAGTGCAAACATGAACCTGGGGTGCTGCCGGGCGGCTCCGCTCCGATTAAGGAGAACAATGACGGGGTTAACGATGAAAACTGCGAGTCTGAGTATGAAAGTGAGGTGGACAATATGGAGGATGATGTGTCTGAGTGTACTGATCAGTTGGAGAGTGCGGGTGTTGTGTGTGATCGGCCTGCAAGTTTTCTGTCTGTAGACGCTCCAGAGAAGAGCGCGCTTCTTGCTGCCGATGAAAAGCCGGCTGAAGCCGACAGTGCAGTGTGTAAAGTAAGCACAGAGCCTGAGACCAGTAGCAGTGAGGGGACGACATTGAACGCTCTTTCCGAGGGAGCTGCGCCAGTCGCCACTGCTGTGAACGAGTCTCAGGTAACCGATGAAGCTGCACAAGTTCAGGCCGCTGAGAACGCACTGCTGACGAAGCAGAGCTCGGCGCAAGTCGTGGAAAGGCAGATGAGTGAGAGGCCGATGGACGAGGTGTGTGCCGTGGAGAGTGGGAGTGCAAGTGTGAGCGAGAGGGATGAGAGTTTCAAAGTGCCCCGTCATAAGCGAAAGAATAAATCGGAGAATACGAAGTCTGCAAAGAAAAGCCTCGTGTCCAGCGAGCCATCCAGTGAACGCAGTCACTTGTTTAAAAGTTACAGTGACTGTGATGTGGGTGACAGGGAGGATGAGGGCAGTGACACTGACGCCTCCGTGAGAAGCGAGTCCTCATCAAGGTATACACTCGGAGGCGGATACAGCACCGCAAGTATTCGGTATTTCTTGGAATTTATTGAGGGCAAGAGAGGAGTTAAAGTGGAGGAGCACTTCCCAGATGTTCAGCTCTTCCTGGTGTCAGCACAGAGGGTGATGCGCAATGCCGTACAGCTTGGTATGGACCAGAAAGAGTCCGTGAGATTAAAGAATCTGATCAGTAGGGTTAGGAAATCACTGCTTTAATCATGATGGAGGTAGCTCTACGTTTCTTTTATTCGTTTGTGTTGTGTAATTTATTGGTCACTCCCTTGTGTTTTGTATTAATGGACTCTTTACATATTGGGAGTCTAAATGTAAATGGGTGTAGGGGAGACGCAAAAAGGGCTGCTGTTTTTGATTATTTAGGGCAAAAAGGCCTTCACATAGCACTACTTCAGGAAACACACACCGATATTAGGAATCAGTCGGACTGGCTACGTGAATGGGGGGGTCAGGCTGTGCTTAGTCACGGATCCCATATCAGTGCTGGGGTAGCTGTGCTGATTTCCAAAACTGTAAATTTACAGATCACTAATATTAGAGAGGTGGTGGCTGGGCGCCTGCTGGTGGTGCAGATTAAAGTTGGTGATCAGGACCTCGTGTTCATTAATTCTTATGCACCAACAAATGGTCGAGAGAGGATCTGTTTCTTTGATTCATTGAGAAAGGTGGTGGAATCGTTTATTAATGGGGAAATCCTTCTACTAGGAGGGGATTTTAATTGTACAGAAAATGCTCAACTGGATCGAAATGGCACTGAGCCTCATCCAGCTTCTGTCAGAGTATTACATACTTTATTACAGCAGTCAGATCTGGTGGACGTATGGCGGAATAATTTTCCTACAGATAGACAATACACCTGGGTAAAAGGGGGGGGGTGGCCGCATTTCAATGGCACGGTTAGACAGGTTTTACTGTTCACGGCATCTTCTGAATACAATCACCACTACTTATATCTGTCCTTTCGGTCTTTCTGATCACTCGCTAGTAGCATTAAAGCTCACCTTTTCTAAAAAACTTTTGTTCAAGTCTTTCTGGCAATTCAATGTTTCCCTGTTGGATGATTCGAACTTCCTTCAGTGCTTTGAATTTTTCTGGCAGCAATGGACCCTCACTAAATCCAAATTCACTTCCCTCAAACAATGGTGGGATATCTCAAAAGTACAGATCAAAGCTTTTTGCCAACAATACACCAAGCAAGTGACGAAGAGGAACGTGGACCATATGAAAAGCCTGGAGGAGGACATCACTGAACTACAGGCTACTCTTCAAAAAACTTTTGATAAGGATACTTTTGAAATTTTAACAGCAAAAAAACATTCACTGTCTCAGCTTCTGGAGTTGCAGGCTCAGGGGGCTTTAGTGAGGTCTCGCTTCCAGAATCTGAATCACCTGGATGCACCCACAAGGTTTTTTTTAGTCTTGAAAAGAAGGAAGCACAGAGCAAGACAATCCATATGCTCCGTGACACCAACGGTCAAGAACTGTGTACTACAGGGGAGATAAGAGACTTTGCTGTATCGTTTTACAAGAATTTATTCAAGGAGGAAAGCATCGATGAGGCTGCAATGTCTGAGTTCTTGGAAGGTATGCCATCAATTTCGGAAAAGTTAAAATTACATCTGGACACCGAGATTACTCTGCAGGAACTCTCTGACTCACTGTCTAATTTAAATGTTGGAAAGACTCCGGGGATTGACGGGATTCCAACAGAATTCTATAAGTAGTTTTGGCATCTGTTGGGACCAGACATGCTTACAGTGTTTCTGGAAAGCATTACGGTTGGTGAATTACCACTGAGCTGCAGAAGAGCCGTCATCGTTCTGCTACCAAAAACAGGGGACTTGTGTCAAATCAAAAACTGGCGTCCTGTGAGCCTATTGTGTACAGACTACAAGATCTTTTCAAGGGCCTTGGCCAACCGCCTGAGGAATGTAATGGACTCTATAATTCACCCGTGTCAATCATACTGTGTGCCAGACCGGTCAATACATGACAATATATTTGTATTGCGGGATGTTATCTCAGCATGTAATCTGTGTGGGGTTGATTTGGGGATTCTGTCCCTAGACCAGGAAAAGGCTTTCGATCGAGTAGATCACCGATATTTGTTTAATACATTGAAAAGTTTTGGTTTTGGGGACAGTTTTATAAATATGATAAGGCTGTTATATACTAATATTTTTGGAGTTTTAAAAGTCAACGGTTCGCTGAGTGCCCCATTCTCAGTAAAGAGAGGAATTCGACAGGGCTGTGCTTTATCTGGAATGCTATATGCTTTATCAATTGAACCATTTTTACGTCAGATAAGTCGCAGACTGCAGGGTGTGGTTTTTCCTATGTGCCCAACTGTTAATTTTAAATATTTGGCCTATGCTGATGATGTTGTCATCTTTGTCACATCAAACGATGACATAAAAATGTTAATTTCATGTCAACAAGTATTTGAGAAAATATCTTCAGCAAGAATCAACTGGGCCAAAAGTACCGCTTTTTTGGTTGGCTCCTGGACAGCATGTTCACCACCAGATCTGCCCTTAGAAATGAGGTGGGACAGAAGGTGTTTTCGATATCTCGGGGTGGTGATGGGTGCTGAGGGGGTGGACAACAGTAATTGGGAAGGATTTTTAGATAAAGTAACTATGAGACTGAACAAATGGAAGTGGATTGTGTCTAAGCTGTCTTACAGGGGACGTGTGATTATAGTTAACAATTTGATAGCCTCAATGCTCTGGCACAAACTTGTGAGTGGGGACCCTCCTCCTGGGCTTTTACACAGAATCCAGAAACTTCTGGTTGATTTTTTTTGGGGGGGCCTACACTGGATTAAACAAAGTGTACTGTTTTTACCTTTGGAAGAGGGTGGTCAGGGGCTCATTGATGTTGTCTCTAAAGTTGCACAATTTCGACTTCAGGTTCTGCAGAAGGTTTTTTTTGTTTCTCATCCTCTGAGTTGGAGAGAGATGGCGATGGGTTTCTTCCGCCGAGTGGGAGGCTTCGGTTTTGATAAACAACTTATGGTGATGAACATTCACAAAATGGACCTGTCCAGCCTACCCCATTTTTACAAGGGAGTCTTATTAACGTGGCACTTTGTCTTTAAAAGAAACTTTGCTACATCTGGTTGGTTGGCTGATGAGCCTTTAGTTTTCAACTCTGTTTTTTCATGTCCTCTGCTGTTAAGTGATAGTTTTGTTAAAACACTCATCACACATCAAATACTTACACTGTCCCAAATTTATGATGACAGCAAGAAGTCCTTTATTGACCCAGCAGTGCTATCTTCAATACTGGGGGTCAAGTCAGTCAGAATGCTTCAGAGTTTTTTATCATTCATGGCCAAAGATTATCATCGGCTGAACAACTCGATCAGAGCAGTGAACACAGAGATGGAGGTCTGCCCTGCTGTTGATCTGTCCTCACTCACCGATAATACGATCGTGTCATTCCATAAAGGGGAAGTCGTGAGTTTTAAGTCTCTGTCAAAAGGGGACCTTTATAAATATTGTGTAAAAACTGTACACTTTGCAGCACTAAAAACAGCATGTGACACACCATGGAGAGAATATCTGGGGGTGGAAGGTGGGAGTGCACCTGCTTGGAGGGAGATATATAAGCCCCCGAATAAGAAAAGAACAGCAGACTTACAATGGAGAATTCTGCATGGGATTGTTGCTACCAATTCCTTTTTAAAAATAATTGAGCAGAAAGAGGATGATACTTGTGTATTTTGTGGACAAAAAGAAACTATATTCCACTTATTCTTGCAATGTATGAGACTTAGTTTTTTTTTCATTTTTTTAGTGAAATATGTAGTAGGTTAATGGGGAAATTTAACAATATCATGTTCATTTATGGAACAAAATATAATAAGGAAAATCGTCAAAAAGTTCAACTATTAAACTATTTATTGGGTGAAGCAAAATTAGCAATTTTAAAGAGTAGAAATAATAAACAATCTGGGACAGGGGCTACTGATGCTGTGATGATTTTCAAGATAAATGTACGCTCCAGAATAATAATGGAATATACGTATTATAAATTGATGAATACATTAGATTTGTTTAAAAATGTGTGGGGGATTAAAGGGGTGCTTTGCTCCATTGATGATGGAGAACTAAAAATGATTGTATGAGAAATTATTGAAGTTCTCCTTTTTTGTGTTTTCTTATAATGATGTAAAATAGATGAGCTAATCGAATGGTGTAACATCATAATATTTCTGTTGAAGTTATGATTTGGGACTTTTAAGTGCTTATTTGATACGGGCTCAGGGGGTTTAAATTGTAAATTAGAAGAATGGAAAAGTTTTTTTTGGGTCATTTCAAATTAATATAAGAAATAGTATATCAAATACGGACTGCAAGGGAATTGATTCTCATTTGATGCAGCAACCTGTAAAATATTGGTTATTTGTTACCTGTTATATATTTGATTTATTGCTATTTGATCAATAAAGGTCTTTTAAAAATAAAAAAATATCTATCTATCTATCTATCTATTATATAGTGCCTTTCTCATCTATCTATCTATCTATCTATCTATCTATCTATCTATCTATCTATCTATCTATCTATCTATCTATCTATCTATATATTATATAGTGCCTTTCTTATCTATCTATCTATCTATCTATCTATCTATCTATCTATCTATCTATCTATCTATCTATCTATCTATCTATCTATCTATCTATCTATCTATCTATCTATCTATCTATTATATAGTGCTTTTCTCATCTATCTATCTATCTATCTATCTATCTATCTATCTATCTATCTATCTATCTATCTATCTATCTATCTATCTATCTATCTATCTATCTTTTTTCTTTCCTTGTACAGGTGTATGAGATCTTAGCTCGGACAGTATATGGAAAGCGAAAGCGTGCACAGATTGGGATTGAAAGGCTTCTTAATGAAGGTGCCTATTCAGCTGCATTCCCACTGCATGAGGTAAGGCCAGACCTTTGTTCCTTTTGTCATTTTGGGATTTTGAATGTAGTGACATGTGATGAGTGACTGTGTGGGCCTCATTAGAACGTGACTGCTCTTTGTTGGCTTCATATGTGCACAATTTTCTGGATGATGAATGTTGGTTGGGACCACACTGTGTATGCTTGCTCTTGTTACACCCTTGTTTTAAAATTGAGCCGCAGTGCTTACTTATAGTAACCCTTTGTGCTCCAGGATTATTATGACAATGTGTTTTTAATCAGACTATCAAGTAAATATTGTTATATTAATCAGGTCAGGAGGTAACAACAAATCTGGTTAATACAAAATTTAAATGGAGAGTTTGCAAGACTGGTGATTTATAAGTCACTTTAGGCAGCATGACACACTGTCACAGGGTATGAATGAAACAGAAGGAAGTTTTGGGTCCTACTGTATAAAAGGCAGTCCTGTAGTCATTAACCAGTCATTGATGAAAAAGGGTGCTGAAGACTGATGCGAGGTGTACTCTGTAATGGACAGGCAATTAGCAGGAGTCCCAAAGTGCAGCATCAGAGAGCACCCCTCAGTGAATCTTGTCTTAGATGTGATTTGTCAGCCAACTGAATTCCACTCTTGTCAGTGTAACACGATCACATGTGATTACGGTCGACTAAATAATTGAAAACTATTTCGAAACGTCCCTGCTCCCCTAAATTGGATGACGCTAGTTTGAGAATGACTTACACAAATGATTCAATCAGGATATAATGCAGACTCTCTTGGGTGTATGGAACTCTCCTGATAGATGTTACCAATGTAGGCTGGTGGGTTCATTATATTTTGCAGCATACCTTTGTAAAAGACGAACACCACAAGCTATCAGAGCACTGTTGTCAATGACATGCAGGCTATCAAGGCAATGCTGTACTCATTGTGGGAGTGGAGTTTTTCATTAGGATAATGCTCCATGTCAGCAGGCTAAGAAAATTCTGGAGTGTTTCAAACAATTTAAACTCTGATCCCTGAAGCTATGTGGCATACGTGTTAAACTGCTGTCTAGTTTTTGTTTAAACCAAAGCATGTTTTACAACTAAAATCTTTTGCAGTCTTATCTCATATACTCTTCCCCTGCTTATTTGAAATCCTTTTGCTGTACCTTTGAATGGCAAAGTATTGAAAAGGACAGGAAGTTGATATCAACATAGTCACACTCCATTTCTACTTATATACGATATATAGGAAAAGTATTGGAATCGTCCAAAAGTTTGATTTTGAGATTTTGATGAATCTCAACGTTTTAGACCTCCCTGAGTCTGAGAATACCATTTTTGAAATGGATGCATGTAAACACGTTAACTTGAGTACGCATTCACTTAGGTCAACCAACTTTGCATACAAGTATTAGATACAAAACACAGATTTCTATCAACTTTTGGGCTATTTCCGCTAACCAGAAATGGTGCTTTTTTATTCATGCAGCTACAGAATCTGATTTATTCAACTTTACTTTTATAATAATTGTTCAATATATTATTAATTTGATTTGTTGTTGATGGTTCTTTAATGTACATAATATAAAAAATATAATCATTGTCTTGTGGTTTACTCCTCAAATATTCATCCCCATATCTGAGTATACGAGAAAGTCGAGGGGAGAGCACTCCCGATTTTTTTTAACTGCTTTGATACAGAATTATGTGAGAAGCGGTGTCATATGAACTCTTCATGTAACCATCTAAAGCTGTGTTTTGATTAAGATTTTTATATTGTGATGGGTGGCCATGGCCACTACCTGACTGGGACGCCAACAGAGTGGAAGGACCAGGGGAGGGGGCATTGGTGAGTCTCTACTTTCCCTGGGACACTAGAGGGCAGCCCTCCTGGGTGGCAGGGCATGTTGGGAGCTGGAGTTTGGTGCAGCCCTGTTGGGTTCCGTGTGGGCCGCCAGGGGGAGCTGCAGAGCCCTATAAAGGACCTCCAGCACACATGGGAATGATTCCAGGTACTACTGAGGAGCCACCTGGAACACTCCTGGGACCTGAATAAGAGGAGCTGCCTCCCTCCATTTAATGGCCAGAGTCGGGAGGAAGAGGACAAAGCCTGAGAAGGAGTGGAGGCGGATGGACTGGCGGCAGAGAAGAGAAGGAAGGGACTGAATTGTGTGTTACATTGGTGATTTGTGCACAGTGTGCTCTGTAAATAAGCTGGGTGTTGTGTTTGAACCTGTGTCCTGCCTGTGTCTCCAAGTCTGGCTTCACAATATCTAAATGTGAGAATTTGCTTAGGGTCGCCAGTCAAGCTAACACATTGTATTTGCACTGACAGAGATAATTGGATGTGATGAAAATCCAAAGAATCTCACACTAGAAGGAGCTCTTTCAGGTAGACGCCTGGACCCTCTCTTGTTCTGACCGTCACATCTTGCCAGCCCCTGCTCCAACCCAAAGCATGGGTCACTGAGTAAAGACATGACACCCATGGAATTTGTTCTAAGAGTGTGGCTTCCAGTTTTAACAATTATAGATGCTTTTGAGAAGCCACTTATATGATAAATAATTCACAGACACTTTCGTCTACAATCATTTCTCAAAAAAGGTTTAATGCAGGCACACACACCCACTGCCATTGTGTTTTAGCTGTGCTGACACTTGAGTCTTTTACCAAAAAACAAGCTGAGGTCTGTTTGTCTTTTAATAATAGGAATCAGATAAGCAAGCAGCCAGGTTAATTATAGTCAAAGTGGTCTAACACCTTTGTTTGCTCTTCACATGTTGACCTTCAACTAAAGCTCCAAGGACAAAGTAGCAAACCTCACCCGCTTTAAGTTAATCAGTTAAACCGTGGATTCAGACCACTTCACTTTCTACACACTGTATTGTGTTGAAGATTTAATTTCAAATGGATAAATTTGACATTTTTGCCCATCAGTGTGCACTCAATAACCGGTAATGGCAAAGTGAGAGCATGTTTTCAGAAAGGTTTGCTGTATATCTCTCTATTATACTGTAATTAAAAAAAACTTGGGTTGAGATGTGATCTTCTCAGAAGACACTTTAACGTCCCGCGAGACAAAGTAGTGAGACAAAAGGCCAGCTGTTGTACAGGCTTTTAAATGATCGACGCGCAGCGTGACAAGCAGAACACGCAGCTCGGCAGCAGTAGTAGGAAGCCAGCAGCTGATCCGTCCACATCTCCTTGCGTGCGTTCAGCCCCCCCATTCCCCCTTCACAATGCGAGCAGCAGAGACGAGAAGTGAGGTGGTGGGCGAGCGAACTGAGGACAGCTGCTGTAAAGGCTTTTAAATGATCGTCACGCGGCGCGACAAGCAGAACACACAGCTCGGGGCGTTCAGCCACCCTCCCTTTCACAACACGAGAGGCAACGGGGAGTGGGTTAGCAAAGTGAGCAGGGGGCTTTGCCCCCTAGTATTTGAAATCAAAAACCTAAATCTCTTATTTATTTAAGCATTCAGACCCTTTGCTGTGGCACTGCATATGGTGGTCGGGTGCATTCTGTTTGCTTTAACTGAGGTGTGAGTTGTGTCTAGAACTGGATTGCAGCCCACCTGGCAAACTGAATTGATTTGATTGTACAATTCACACTGCATGGCAGGACAAAAACTAAGCCATGACGTCCAAAGAATTACCTCTGTGATTAGATTGTGGTGAGGCATAGATCAGGGCAAGGGGATAAAAGCATTTGTAAAGCTTTGAGAGTTCCCTGCAGCACAGTGGCTTCAATAATTATGAAATGGAAGAGATTTGGAACTGCCAGCACTCTTCCTAGAGTTGGCCATGTGGCAAAACTAAGTAGCCAGGCAAGAAGGGACATGGTCAGGTTGGTGGTCACTCTAACAGAGGTTCAGAAGTCCTTTGTTGAGAGGGGAGAACCTATTGGAAGGAAGACCATCTCAGCAGTCCTCCACCAATCAGGCACATTTGACAAACAGCCTACTTGGAGTTTGCCAAACAAAATTAAATGGACTCTGAAAGCATGAAAAATAAATTCTCTGGTCTAATGGAACAAAAATGAAACTTTTTGGGCAGAACTCCAAGTATTATGTCTGGTGAAGACCAGGCACTACTCACCACCTGCCTAATAGCATTCCTACGATGAAGCATAGTGGTGGCAGCATCATGTTATGAGGGTTCTTCTCAATGGCAGGGATAAGGAGACTGGTCAGAATTGAGGGAAGAATGAATGCAGCCAAGCACAGAGGTCCTTAAAGAAAATTTGCTTCAGAGGTCATGTGACTTCAAATTAGGGCAATGGTTCACCTTTTAGCATGACGATGACTCAAAGCATAATGCCAAAACATTCTGTGACTGTCCATGAGTGGCTCAGCCAAATTCCAGATTTAACCCCATATAACAACTGTGGAGAGATCTAAAGATGGCTCTTTACAGATGCATCCCATCCAATGTAACAAGACTTGAGAGGATCTTCCAGGAAGAATGGAATAAACTGCTCAAATCCAGGTGTACAAGAAGACGTGAAGCTATAAGGGTCTGAAAACTATTATGAGCCACTTTTATGACCACTCCAGTGTCCGACCTGCACCTTATCTTACTGGAGTGGTGAACAGCCATGTAGAGGAGTGCCTTCTGGGGCTATGCCACCAGCGTGTAGCAGCCGAACCAATCGTCCGGACTGGCAACAATACTGGCAACCTGAGCGATTGTTAGACTAGGCAGGTAGTAGCTCTTCCAAAACACTTCCCCAATTGATGATCAAAAATAAGCACAAAGACAAACAGTATGAACAATAATAAAGTGAATATATATTAAAAAAAAAGAAATGAAACAAACTCCAAACAATGTATATATATCACACCCCAGCCAGCCTCAACATAACACACAACCCCAAAAGTGACCAGTGAAATATAATAAAAAAGGTGCAGTAATAAATATACAATACAAACCCTCCCTTGTCCGTACACTGAACATAAAAAAGATATGACCCACAACAAACACCTAACACACATGAAGTCCAGGGAATTGTCCAGAGAGTGGTTAATGGAAATGACCTTGAACCAGTTAGAAACTGTCCAGCGGCAATTGTAATATGGAACAGTCTCACCATATGGTCCTCGGTGTGTCCGTTTCACTCCAACCAGTTTCTTAATGAGAAGTCAATTCTTGCTGTTAATTAAAGCCATTACTGAATATCAGGACTTGCTGCTGCTCTCATTCTGCCACAGCAGACTGTTGATTTTCTGTTTTTTCTAAGACCACCGTCAAGATGTTTTGATGACCTGAGCAGACCAACATGACCGAGACCTTCACCTTTCTTTATTTTCAAACCCAACACGTTTCATTGTGGTAACTACTGCCCAATAACGAGAGAAAGCTAAGTACTATATAGTAGGTATGACCCCCGGTATTCCTTACTCATACTGGAGCGTACTTGATGGACTATGTTCTTTGGAGTCTTCATTTCCTCCTGAAATCCATCCGACAATAGAATAGAGCAGCAGTCAGACAGGCTCTTATTATCCAACAGGAGCCGACCGACAATGCAATGCATGAAGCCAAACTGTTGAACATTCAAGTGGTGTTTGCTGTAAAGTGCACTTGATGTGGACCCTTGCCATGCGGTGTAAGGAACCTTTTCTTGTAAAAACGTCAGTATAACCATGTGAGTAAGAGTTGCAATCCACAAATAACCAAAGCGCCGTACTTTTCCTAATGCTATGCAGTAATTCTACATTTGCTCAGTCATATAATGAATATCTTTTTTGTTTAGGAATCAAAGATGCTGACACTGTTTTTTTCATAGGTTGGTCCATTAAACATTCATGAAGAGGAAACCCTGTCTTTCTGTTCAGGGTGCCCCTTAAGGCCATTAAAGCTAGCGGCAAAGCCTCTGGTCACTTTAGGCCTGTTTCATTATAGATTTTTGTAGGCATGTGCTTAATAATTCCATTTGTTCATTCTACTAGACCAGCCAAATTTGGGTAGTAAAAGTAGCACTTAGTCTGGGGTCCTTTTCATAATTCATTTAATACTGTATTTACAAAATAAGATCTTCTATCATGGGCCAGTATGCAGGCTATGGCAAATCTTAGAATTATTTCTTTCAACACAAAGTTTGCAACCACAGTGGTATCCGCTGCCCTACATGCTACTGCTACTGCGCCATCCACTTAGAAAACACATGCTCCACCACCACTACATATTTGAACAGCATCTGTCTTTCCATTTCAATGAAATCCATCTACACATTCACAAAAAGGAACCTATGGAATTTGATATGCTGCTTGTAACTAACGTTTATAATATGTCACTGTGATCTGTTAAGTTTATTTCATTGCATCTGATTTTATTTATATGAACAGAAACCAGACACAAATAGACATGCCTCCCACATAACATACAAGGGAAGCTGACTGACAGAGGGGGCAGATTCGCAAGGTTAGCAATTTGAGAAGAAGATAAGCAGCAAACAACAGTTCGCTGCCAAGGTAGGATATTCAGAGAAAGAAGGAATGTGCCGTGACCCAAAAGTTCTGTTTCTGGCTTAAAGTGGCTGTTCTATCTTCTGTGAGTGATGAACCAACAAACCAGAATGAACCCATGTTTGGAGCTTGCGTGATCATGTTACAGACTCTTGAACTGTAGGAAATGTATAAAGGCTTAGACGTTGCCCAGAGCAGTAGAGCTCACCTACTGATGGATGGAAGACATTGCTCCTGCCCGTGCGTAGGACAACATGCTTTACCACAATCTGTCTCAAAGCTGGACAAGCTCCAATCGCAGGAAAGCCCATGTGCATCATGCGTTTGATTAAGAAGCTCTCCTTTGACTAGTATATTCTTGTGTGTATTAAGCTGATATTAAGAAGAAGCTAGTAGAATTTTCCTTTAGTGTTACTGATTCTTTATTCCATTTAGGATCACCCCTGTACCACTAGGGAAAGATATAAGATATATCTTTATGTACTGTATATTGTTTGGTTAGTAATGACTGCAATCTGTAATGAACCTCTTCCCAGGGTGGATACACAGCTACAGTCAGAAGCGGTAATTTATTTACATTATATTTTTGACACACTGCAGAGCAGGGACCATACTGCTGAGCCCGTGTTGTGAACCAGATTTGTCAGTGCAACCAGGCCCTTCTTAGAAACATGAGACTGACCATGGGCTGTTGATGCCAACCAAGTAATGAGTGAGCCATCTGAAGACTGTCAGAAGGGCGCTGTACACAATTAAATTTTATCCAAGACTACTTTCTAAAATCTGTCCCAGCAGCCTGCGGAGCATCTAAATTATGAACAGTGTACTGATCTGAGAGGGCTTTCAGTTAGGCTTGGACGACAGGCCCATCTGGAGATGTGGCTGCTTGTTTGTCATGGACATCAACCAAAGAGTTTTCTTTTGCTACTTCATCAGAAGCACAAGTGTGTGCTGCACATTTAATAACAGTCAAAGATGAAGTTAGTCTAGCGCAAGGCAAATAAAGACTAACAGATTTCGGTGCCCGTAATAAACAGGAGGAGCCTGCATTGTCCTAAGCCTGAGTGAATGGTTTGTACACATAAAAAATGAAGTAAAATTAGCTGGTGCCCTTGGGTGTTAGCTGACTGGGGAGGAGGTCTTGCATTTCTATAGGGACCTGAAAAGCCCCCAGTCTCTCGTTATTTGTCTCTAAACAACTGCTGACCATTCTTAAGATACTCATCATTTCAGTGATTGGTTCCACCATAAATTAAATATTTATCATTAGTGTAACTTTCATTTTCCATTTATTTATTTGAATGCCCTCCTTGTCATTTCTACTCTGACACATTTAACTATTATTTCCCCAATTTTTTCCTCCATGTCCTTGTTAAGCCATGTTTGCAGGTCGTCCCAGAAGACAAAATGTACCTGTGCCCGCTGCAGATCCTCTTAGCCATTCATTTTAATCTATCTTCATTTGCACTCGGCCAATTATACACATGCTAAGTTACAGTATCAATTGATTCATTTTTGGAAGTAATCCATGCACATAAACATCCACAAAAGTGTCTTGCTTACTTTTACCTTTAACACAGTGTTTTCTTGAAAGTATCTTTACATCTGTCTGAGAATTCATGCACACTCTCACCTGCACACCAAGCACAATTCTTCACTTTAGATCAATCTTCCGCACATTCTCTCCTTGTTTCTCAAGATGCCTTCTCTTTTAACCACAGCTAGACAATATATTCTTAGAAATTGCCAATTTATCATGAAAATAAATTACTGTAATCACTATTCAGGTTTAATATACCTTGAACCAGTGGTACCTTGAGATATGAGTGCCCCAACGTACAAGATTTTTGAGATACGAGCCGTCACTAGGTCAATTTTTTGCCTTGAGTTACGAGCCAACATTCGAAATACGAGCCATCAAAGAGCTTGTCGCCGCACATTCCGAGGAACTGACGACGGAGGAGTTGACAGAACTACAGACGCGGCAACATATGGAGGTTCTGCAGGAGATCTGTATTGCGGAGGAGGCAGAGGCAGAGGAGGTTACCTCATAAAGTGAGATAAAGGAAGTGTTTGCAATATGGGAAAAAGTTTCAAACTTTAAAGAAAAGAAATACCCTGAAAAAGTTGCAACTGATAGTGCAGTGGCGCTATTTAATGACACTCATTTGAGAAACATTCTAAAGGGGAGGACTAAACAAAGCTCCTTGGACAGGTTTCTATTGAAATGCCTTGAGAATGAAAGAGAGGAAAGCGTGGCAAAAAAGAAAAAAAAACTAGTGAAGAAGAAAATTAAGTTAAGCAAAAGTGAAAGAAAAAAACATTACAATACACTAATCGGCTTCGCCAACATCTGTTTATTTCTTGAGATTCTCTTTTATGTATTAGGTTTTTTTTTGTTTGTATACAATATTTCCATCCATTTTCTCACCCGCTGAATTCAAACACAGGGTCACGGGGGTCTGCTGGAGCCAATCCCAGCCAGCAAAGGGCACAAGGCAGGAACCAATCCTGGGCAGGGTGCCAACCCACCACAGGACACACACAAACACACCCACACACCAAGCACACACTAGGGCCAATTTAGAATCGCCAATCCACCTAACCTGCATGTCTTTGGACTGTGGGAGGAAACCGAAGCGCCCGGAGGAAACCCATGCAGACACGGGGAGAACATGCAAACTCCACGCAGGGAGGACCCAGGAAGTGAACCCGGGTCTCCTAATTGCGAGGCAGCAGCGCTACCACTGCGCCACCGTGCCGCCCTGTATACAATATTTGTTCATTATAAATACATTTTTCTTATGTTGAAAACATTTAACAAAAAATTGGGGTGGTCTTTTGGGGGCTGTCACGAATTAATCTCATTTCAATTAATTTCAATGGGGAAAGTTGATTTGAGATACGAGCATTTTGACTTACGAGCTCGGTCACGGAATGAATTAAACTCGTATCTCAAGGTACCACTTGTACTTTGAATTTCCAATATATCCAGAGTACCTTTGTATACTTGTGTAATTGCTAAACTAAATCTGGAGGCATTCTCAATGCAGCCATGTATTATTACAAAAAGATTTTATTATGCATTACGTTTACCTTTACTTATGATTACCTTTAATTCTGTCCACACTATTTTTTCTGTATTTTTTCCTCCATCTCTTAAACAGAGGAAGTGCAGTGCTCAATGTTAAAGCATGGACTTGATCTGCATTTTGCTTATTTATTTATTTTTCTACTCCACAGACGAGATGTTAAACCAATAAAGCATTTCTGTAATTCTTGTAAAATTTTACAGTCCAGTTAAGTATTAAGTGCTTTTTGTTCCTGAAGCATTTTTAGATCTCAGATTATTTCTAACACTTTGTTATCTTGTGAGCTATGAGTATCAGCGCATGTCTGCTTTTCTGTTAAAGCCCAAAGGTCACCACAGACAGTGTAGTTTGGCTGTAATAATCATATCTGCTTCCCCTAACCTTGCTGGGATTTGTTCACAAGGGAACTGCATAATTCTTTAATTAACAGTACCATTTACAGTTTTCAGCATCTCAATGTAGTCATTCTTGTGCTTGTTTGATATTATTTTTAACAGGAGGCTTTGCTCATATTGTAAATTGTTCTGTATTTGAAAGTTGCTACCATTCCAGCATTTTCAACCTTACTTTAAAATATAATTTGACCCCCATATCAATCTCAGTTAGTTGTTAAGCATTAACTCCAGTCTTAAACTGTCTGAGCATTCAATGTTGTTACCTTTTGGCTTGCACCCAGAGTCACACTGACATTTCCAATCAGCGGGAGCTTTCCCGGTGGCCTGGCCTGGCATTCAGAGCAATGAGTGAAATAAACAAATGGTGAAATTATACGTATAATGTTATTATACTGGAAAACAAGCAGGCGTTATTGCTCTGTGGTGGGCACAAGTCCTTTCATTTTAACGTTGGAGGGTTTACTTTTCTTTGTTCAAATCAAGTTTTGACTTCACGTGCTTCTCACGCTCTGACAGTTAAACAGGAGCACTATGATAAGAGGTGCGTACGTCTGGTGCTTTTGTGATTAAAGTTATACATGAAGATTGTTTAAAAGTTTATAATATACTTTGAATTATATTTGGATATTGTATCGGTTTTGGTATTTGTTACTGTGTATTTATTTTATTTTATTTTTGTTTCAAATTTTAATGAAGTGTAGCGTATGGTCACACTTAGACTTTTTTTTTTTCCTTTTTCCCTCAGAGTGACTGAATAGGCTACAAGAAATGTTTTACTTTATTTTTTTTATTAGTGAAACACATATGTGATTTGAATCATTTGTGTTTTTAAATGTACCTGTTATTCTTTATTTCATGATAAGTCTGTTAATGAACGTGTCTTGTTTTTACTTTACTTTAATATTTTTAAAGTGCGTCTCTCGCTCTCCGACAGTTAAACCTTAGTTCTATGATGACGGACTAAATAGGCTACACAAAATGTTTCATAGTTTTCTTTTTACTAAGTGCATTCTTTGAAAGATGTTTGACAGAATTCTGTGGCACTGAGACATTTTTAAGTCTTTTGTCTATTGAAGAAATTCAAAGTGGTCTTTTTTGACCAACACTTCAAACTTTGTGAAAGAGTATTCAGCATTACCATCCAGACAGGGACAGCGGCTCAGCTGTGGAGATTCTGTGTGGTTCAGTCTTTTAGCACATTTATTTTGATATAAATATTATAGAACTGCATGGTTAATCTATGTATGAAGTGTTGTTCCACACTTTATCAGAGAGTATCTTGAGACTAATATTTAAGAGTGAAATGTATGTGTAAAGGCTGAATCTACTGTCTCCACATTCATAAAAAAATCCAAGAAAAAATGGTGTTTGTTAGTTTTTTAAGTCTGTGCCTGTACAAGAGAACTGATCAATATTGTGTGACCAGGGTTAGACTTGGGATTCCCGGCCTTTATAAGCCTCCCAGTCCGGCCCTACTAGCGCCTATGGTGCCCCCATGTAAGAAGCTCAAGCTAACAACACTACTGGCCATTATCACGTCTCCTGAAGCATGTGACCCACCTCCAGTCACTTGGACCCACTTCAGAGCCCCCTTGGCCCCCTAAATCTGAGCATTTTGGATGATCTGCAGCAGATGTTGGTCAGATGTTTCCTTTAGATGTGGAATGTGGCTCTGGTACTGTGGCTTGGGGACACTCGATGTCAAAATCATTTTCTCACATATACTGTATGTTCCAGCACCTGGTTAAAAAGTTGGTCTGGAGTTTGTCAGTTTCCTTTCCTGCCCCAGTCCTGGACAGGGGCTGCTTACCCTGCCCTTCGGGGTAATATTTAATCCTCTGAAAACTGCTCCTCTTTGCCTGTTTTCTTAGCCTGTTGTTCGTTCATCAGAAAAGTTAGTGGTGAACATCTGACATGCCAAAGAGCCAATCAGCATTCGGGTGTGTGTGTGTGTGTGTGGGTTGGGGGGGGGGGGGGGGGGGGGGGGGGGGGGTTTGACATGGAAGTGGTGCAGAGCTACAAGAACCTGGGGGTCCAAACAAAACAGCAAACTGCACAGGTCTAACAACACAGTGTCATTATCCAAGAAGGGCCAGAGCAGATTGGACTTACTAAATTGACTTGGGATAGACTTTTGATGTATGCTGGAAAAGTTATAACAGTCCACGGTAGCCAGTGCATTGTTCTACGCTGTGGTCTCCTAGGCAAGCAACTTGAGCTCAAAAGAACAAACTTAATAAGAAAGCCTGCTCCATCACTGAGCGAACCCTGGACACACTGAGAGCTGTTGAGGAAAAGAGGATGGTGTAAAGATTGGATACCGGCATGAAAAGTCTATTCAGGATACTTTTAGGGACAGGCCCATTCGTCCACAGTGTGCTAAGAAGCACCTCTAGGGGTCTTTTATGCCCACTGTAATTAGGCAATTCAATGCTTCCACTCAAAGTCCCAAACTAGAAATGCTGATACACTTTAAGTTCTTGATTTTGCTTTTGACAAAGGAGGAAGAAGAATACATTATTTTGGGTTAACAGTATTATTGAATAAGAGTTCATGATTACTTTTCTTTTAACTGTTACTTTCCTGATTTCTGGTTTGTGGAGAAAGAAGGAAAAGCACTGTATTTTTGTGAATATTTGCTTTTTGTTATTTTTTTTAATTATTTTTGCTGTGTGCGTCATTAAGATTTTGTTTTTATTTAATGACAGCACATTATTTTGATTTGGGGAATTGATGTTTGCACCTTTCTGTTTGAAGCACCTGTTCATAAAGAACACTTTTTTTCTTCACTTTTATAAATTGGATCTGTGCCTTTCTCTCACTGTCGATTCGTTTGATCCATGGACTACAAGAGCCTAACGTGTAGCATGGTGCCAATTCCCACTACATGGGGTTTCATAGTTAGTAACGAGACTGGTAATTGAATCCACCGGCTCCTTGGCATTGGATATTTGACAAGGACTTAGCCTGTGTGGTGAGTGGCTGGGGGAGCTACCCAGCCGGGATGCCCAGAAGGACCGAAGGAAGGATTACGACTCACAAGGGGTCGACCGCCCTGGTGGCTATGGGGACCACACGAGAAAGGAGCATGGAAGCTCAACCCTATAGGGGCCTGTGGTCACAGCCAGGGGGCACCCAGATGCCTGAGGAGCCCTGGCCCTCAGCACTTCCGCCACACCCGGAAATGCTGGGGGGAAAAACACCAGGGACACCCGGAGTGTTTCCGGGTGCACAGCTGGCACTTCCGCCACACCAGGGAGTGCCAGCAGGAGCTCATTGGGAGGCACCTGGAGCACATCCGGGTGATCATAAAAGCGGCCGCCTCCCTCCATTCGAAGGCTGGAGTTGGGTGGAAGAAGGACGGAGCTCGGAGGAGAGGAGTGGAGGCGGACTAGAAGAGAGAGCCATTAGTAAAGAGGCCAGAACTTAAGGGTGTTGTGGTGCAGGAGCACTGGGTTGTGTGACTTTTGTACACAGTATGTAAAATAAACGTGTGTATGGTTTTAAACTTACCTGTCTGTGTCTGGGCCAGTTACCACACCTGGTAGAAACTTTTGACATTGTCATATAATCTGTGAACCCCTCCAGCCAATCCCACCCCACATTTCTACTATGCATGCAGGACACATACAGTAACCTCCTTACCCCTGGGCTAATGTGAAGGGTATCTAGATGCCCTTCTTGTAATTTCCTAACCTTTGCCCCTTTTTTTGATTCCTTAGGGTCTGTATGAGCTCCCAGGTTATGAGGTTGCCCCAGAAGAACTCAACTCTCGGCAGGTCCTTTACCAGTTTTGGGCACGCTGGTCCAAATGGTACAAATACCAGCCGCTAGACCACATTCGCCAGTATTTTGGAGAGAAGATTGCTATCTACTTTGCCTGGCTAGGTAGGAAAGCTCTTATGAGTCAACACATCCACTCCAAGAGTACTTTTTGTAAGAAGTTGGGAAAGGAATTTGTGAATAGCAAACCAATTTACAGTTTAATTTGGCACTTTTCAATAGTGCCTACCATGTTAAACAGATTGTACATTTGTACAGATTGCATGAGATGTTGAAATAGCCACCTTGCACTTTACATGTCAGCGCTTTCCCACACAGCCTTTACACTATAGGGCCAAGACCAGTATGTTGCCACTGTGAGGAAGGCTCAGATGATGAAGGCTGCATCTCTGCATATAATTTTGGGCGAACAAAGCAGCAATCCTGAGCCCTAGCATTTGGGGGTGACTTCCTGATTCCTTTTTCCTGGGTAGGAAGTTGGAAGGAGACAAGGCCATATCTTGAATAAGTGCTGCCCATTAGTGGCAAAGAGTGCCAGTGATTTAGGCTGTTGGGGACTGTGTCTTCTTCGTCATACTAATATTGGTGTACCACAGTGTAGTCAGAGGGTTGGGATAGATAGATAGATAGATAGATAGATAGATAGATAGATAGATAGATAGATAGATAGATAGATAGATAGATAGATACTTTATTAATCCCAAGGGGAAATTCACATACTCCAGCAGCAGCATACTGATAAAGAAACAATATTAAATTAAAGAGTGATAAAAATGCAGGTATAACAGGCAATAACTTTGTATAAAGTTAACGTTTACCCCCCCGGGTGGAATTGAAGAGTCACATAGTGTGGGGGAGGAACGATCTCCTCAGTCTGTCAGTGGAGCAGGACAGTGACAGCAGTCTGTAGCTGAAGCTGCTCCTCTGTCAGGAGATGATGCTGTTCAGTGGATGCAGTGGATTCTCCATGATTGACAGGAGCCTGCTGAGCGCCCGTCACTCTGCCATGGATGTCAAACTGTCAGAATGGTTTGTAAGTAATTGGTACTGTTGTCAGATGATTAAAGAGCTCAGGTAGTGCAGTTTAGAGGAAAGAAAAACTGTAAAGATGTCACATTTTATCAACTGGGTAGTTTTACATGTGCCTACCATGGTGTGTGCCCTCTCTCTGTATATCTTGGTAGTGAATTTTGCATGTGACTTGTCTTCACTAATTATGAATGCTACTGACTCCTTTTTGTTTTTGTTTTTTTGCTTTTATTGGCAGGTTTCTACACAGCCTGGCTTCTCCCTGCTGCTGTGGTGGGCACCATTGTCTTTATATCGGGCATTGTCACCATGGGAACCAACACTCCTGCGTGAGTTTGCTTGAGCCTGTTTGTGAATTCAGCCTTGACTGAAGAAAAATGAAAATACACTGAAAATGGGTTGGCATACCTACACCTTACAAAACGTTTTATCTTTTTTTTGTCTGATACCCAATTAGATATCAAACCAAAATTTTCAAATTATTAGTGCAAGCGCTGCTCAGAAAAGAAATATGCAGAGTTATTCCTGGTTCATAGAATGACTAATGTAATGTCCCTGTGAGGATTATGATCGTGACATGGTAGGTGGACCCGCACATCCCAGGGCTCATTCGAGCTGTGAGTCCCTGTGCCTCTGATACAGTTAATGGAAAGGCGAGAGGAACAGTGATTTGGCAATCAACATCCATGAGGGTTTCAAATCAGAATCTTGAGCACTTCACATATAGATGAGATAACAGGACTCGCTTCTGATTTCAGGCCCATTGGTGCAGTGTGCTTGTGAATTCATGAGGTTAAGTGCAAAGTAACCAGATAAACCTGCCATGTAGGTGGGATGCCATTTGAGAGATGGGCACATGCGGGAAAATCCCACAGGCTCTTGATAATGGAATTTGGCTCGTATGGTATGGACCATCAGTCCATGGGCTGAGAAGAAGCTGACACTCATACGAGAGTTTGGAGAGTATTAGGTAGCCACAGTCAGACAGCATTGTCTTCGGGCACAGTCTTGTCAAATTAGATGGTTTATTTCTAAACCCATGAGTAAGACTGTAGTCAGTTATGGACAAAATATGAAACATAGAGGTGGAGTTTGGTGTCCTGAACACCCAAGCGTCAAACTGAAAATTATGTGTTGGCAGGACTCCCTGAATATAAATTTTAAAATTATAAATCATTTAATGCCCTTACTGGGCTTTCCTGAAAATACTGTATACTCAAATATGAATTCAAAAGTCAGAGTGTTTCCTATTATCATAGCCTGCTTTGCTCTCAAAATGGAGTTTTTCTGCCTTCCTTGCTCTCTGCTATCTAGAACTGCAGCTGTTGAGTTGGCAGCTTCTGCAATCCCACACTAGCATACACACGTGTCATGGAGAGTGGCCATTTTGTACGAGGGAGAGTCAAGCTAAAGTTAGAAAATGGGATTTATCATAAAATGGAACCAACCTTCACAAAACTGATAATGTCATTTCTCAATGTAGCCTCCACCCTTCTCAATGCACTTGCGCCACCTGCCTGGAAGTGCCAGCAGAATAAAAGTTTTTTTTTCTAGTCCTTGCACCCAGTCCTGCACCTCTTTCTTCACGTCATCATCTGTCTTTTATCGACGACCACCCAGATGTCCGAAAAGGTGGAAATCACACGGTGCCAAATCTGCCGAATAAGGAGGATGTGGCAATACCTCAAACTTCAGTTTCTCCAGACAAGCCTTCGTGTTCTTAGCAGTGTGTGTGTCATTGTCTTGCAGCAAAAGGACCCCTTGAGACAGCAGTCCCGGCCACTTGGATCGAATAGCAGGCTTCACATTAGTCTCCAGCAAGTCACCGTAACCTGCACTAGTGACGGTAGCACCCCTCAGTATGTAGTGTTTGACAATAACTCGGGTGCACGAGTGGCTGCGAGGACAAGACAAAATCTTTTATTCTGCAGGTGGCACAAGTGCATTGGGAAGGGTGGAGACTCCATTGAGAAATGACATTATCAGTTTTGTTAAGGTTGGTTCCATTTTCTGATAAATCCCATTTTGTAACTTTAGCTTGACTCTCCCTTGTATGATGCTTCCCAGATGTACGAGGTGGAGTGGCTTTTGATCACTAACGAGACCTCCACACTGGTTATGAGGATATTGAGAATTTCCCAGGTTGGTGGCATTCAGATGAAATTTATAGCAGAGGAGGCGACGATCATCTCACTGTGATGTTGAGTTGCCTAAAACTTTGAATGTTTTCTTGCATTAATCTTGTTGATTATTTAGAGGATTAATCAGTGGGCATAATATGTGATAAGGTTCTGCCTGTTCACCTAGCAGGCCTACTAAATAATGATGGAGAAATGCTGAAGGTGATAGATATTTGTAGGGTGTCTTGTTAGCCCGTCATTGTTCTGGGGAACTGTAGGCTTTACCTTGGACTGGTAAACCGTAGTGGTGGTCCCAAGGTATAAGATAAATAACACATGTTAGCCTCCTGGTCAAAAGCATGTGCAGGTGAAGCTGACACAGAGACTTTAGGAAACAGTGAAGCCTAGTTTGGATAAAATGAGTGCTCATAAGGAGTACCCCCTCAGATGGAGAAGGGTGTTGGTGGTTTCTGTTCTCCTCACAGCACATTGTGTCTGTTTGAAATAGCAGGAGTCGTCCCCCGACACCCATGATTACAGGCCTGCCCAGAATTGACTACATGTACCAAAATCCATCACTTGCCAGCATTAAAGTAAAATAAAATTATTACTAGTTTATAAAATAACTGTCCTTATACCCCATGTGAAGACTAGGAAAATGCTGCTTTTTCTGGCTACAGCCTACTGTGTTGTCATGCCAACAGCCTCTTGGGATTATGGGATGCAGCCCTTCTAAAGCAAGAATATTTTAAAGATTTTAGACAATACTCCTGGCCTGATGCTCATTCTTTCCTCATGTTGACTTTTATGCAAAGGCTCAGACTGTGGGTCCGAAACGTCCGGTGCTTTCAGACGTGAGCTGGATTACATTTCATAAAGAACAAATGTTGTATCTGAATTCCTGACCTTTTGGCTTTAAATCCATTATTGGTTAAATGGTAAATCAATATGCTTCTTTATGCCCCTACGTGCTCATGCTAACAGTGTTAAGGCCTGCTTTGTGAAGTTAACCTCAAGGCTACACTGCAAAGGATCTGCTGTAACACGTCAATCTGGTAAAGACGGTCATGATTCCTCGCAGTTAACTATGCAGTTACAGCAAAGCTAAGACCTTTGCTTCCAGTGTGTAGCATCTTATGGGCTTGGGGTTAGTGGCTTTGATGATGGGTATCAAGCGATGTCATGAGAAGCAGAGTGAATTTCACATAACTGTGAGCTCCAGCAGAATCATCTTGAAGTTCCATGGTATGGGAAAGGTCCTATATAAATAAAATGTATTATTATTATTATTATTATTATTATTAATGGGGTTCTAAAAGGCCATTTGAAGCTGTGGCTAATGAAACCATTGATAGGCTTTAACCTTCAGACCGTTCAACAGCCACAAACACCTGAATTCAAATCTCTAATATCAGTGGCTTGGCAGTTGTCATCAGACCTTGGCATACATTTATTAACCATACCCCTCCACTCAGTCAGCATCATCCTGACTGGTTGTATCAAGTTGGAGTGTATTCATTTTTCTCATAACAGATAACTCATTGCATCTTTTCTACATCCCCCATGTCATCATTCTAAATTCTACTATTTTTTCTCCCCAGAAAGGAGATCTGCTCAAGTGAGGGGCGTTATCTGATGTGTCCGTTATGTGACACCTGCTCTGCATGGAACATCTCGGACATCTGCAGCATGACCAAGGTAAGTAAAGCATGTTGGGCCATTAAAATCTACTTCAGTGGGAGCATTATCTGATGTGCTTGCTATGTGACACCTACTTCATGACCACGGTAAGCCAAGCACTAGGGAATCCATTCCTGGACGGGTTTATCCATTCCCGGGAATCCCGCATTTCATTCCTGGGAATCCGGGCTTCCGGGGATGAAAAAGTGCACGGGCATCTCACATGTGAACGGTTTTAGAACGAGCGACACTTATTTTTAATAAAACTACAGCAATATGTTGACACAAATAAAAGACTAACCTTATCTACAAGCAGTTAATGCTGTCATATAAGTACATGTATCTTTAGTTGTGGTAATAAGAGCGTAGAAAGCACAACGTCCTCACAGGTGGCGCAGTCGTAGTGCTGCTGCTTTGCAGTAAGGAGACTGTGGAAGATTGTGGGTTCGCTTCCTCCCTGTGTGGATACCACTTTGAGTACTGAGAAAAGTGCTATTTAAATGTAATGAATTATTATTATTAACGTGTCCAGCGTGCAGTTGTACAGGCAAGAGCGCACCTTCGTGCAGAAGTACGCCAGCCGCTGAGAAAGCACGCTCTGCCTCCACTGAAGTAGGCCGCACAATCATCAGATACTGATACACTTGTTCTAAACAACACCCGCACTTGCCGTTGCTCTGAAACACCGCCATTTCAGCTTTTACTGATGCATCCAGTTTCTTGTCATCATTCTGTAATGTCAAGTTTCTTGGCACAGATAATGCGGATGCAACAGACTGACGCATTGCAATTTCAAGTTACTGTTCAAAGCTGTTGTCTGATGAAGTGCAAGCTGCAGCAATGGCGCCACCTTAATTATTTTCAACTATAACTCTGTTATGTCTTGATCGATTTTTACACTTTTGCACGCTATATATGTGAGCTTGGCCGTTCCCTTTTCCCGGGAATTACAGCAGTTTCATTCCCGGGAATGCAGGAATGAAAAATGTCCGGGAATCCCGGGCTCCTGATTAGCGGGATTCCCTACCAAGCACCCTGGGTCAAAGGGATCTGTTCCAGTATTGGGCTCTATCTGATGTGCTTGCTATGTGACACCTACTTCATAATTCAGGTAATCTAAGCATGATTGGACAGGGAGCTCTGATCCACAAGAGGGCACAATTTCATGTACTGAGTATGCAGATACAGTTCCACCATCTTGGACATCTGATGAATGACTACAATCAGCAAAGTATGCTGACACAAGGAGATCTGCTCCTATGAGCGTCTGTTTAACACCTTCATGTTACAAGTAGTCAAAATATGATATACCAAGGAGCTCTCCTACAACAGAGATCGATATCTGATGTGTTTGTTAAGCAAGCTCCAATTCAAACATCTTGGACATCTACTCCATGACCAAGGTAACTGAAGCATGCTGGGGAATGAGGATACTATTTGATATTCCACATATACAGCATCCATTTCATGACCAAGATAATCCCAGTCTGCTGGTCAAAAAATGTGCTACAGTGGCACAAGGGAAAATGCATCTAATGTGCCAGTTGTGTAACATTTGCTCTGTATAGAACAACTTGGGCATCTGCTCCTTGATCAATGTAAGCAAAGCATGTTGGTCAAAGAGATCTGCTTGACCGAGGAGCACAACTTGACATGCCTTCTATATGACACCTGCTCTGATTCAAACATATTGCACATCTGTACCATGACCAAGATAAGTAAACCACCCTGAAACAATCAATCCATCCATCCATCATCCAGCCCACTATATCCTAACTATGCTGGAGCCAATCCCAGCCAACATAGGGTGCAAGACAGGAAACAAACCCCGGGCAGGGCACCAGCCCACCGCAGGGTGCACACACACAAACACACACCCACACACCAAGCACTCGCTAGGGACAATTTTGAATCGCCAATGCACTTAACTTGCATGTCTTTGGACTGTGGGAGGAAACCGGAACACCCGCAGACATGGAGAGAACATGCAAACTCCATACAGGGTCTCCTAACTGCGTGCTGCCGCTGAAACAATCCATAAGACTGGATATCAGTTTATTGTGCCATTTTGCATATTTTCATCACAACTCCCTTCATATTGGTGCTCAGCCCCAAAACATACATTAAGGGTGGAGAAGGGAAGGATCAAGTGATTCAATGAACTATTAAGATGTGAAATTAGTCACTTGGCTATGTAATACAAAGTGGCACATGTGGGCTTCTACATCTCAGTTTCACCTTGAGCTGCCCATCTCTAAATTCTCTGGTAAGTCACTCTTAGTGTCTGCTTCTCTGCTAGTGCTTTTTATGGATATTTGCTTTTTCCTTTTCCTTTTAGCTGGGGTACCTATTTGATCATCCAGGGACTGTGCTTTTCAGCGTGTTTATGTCATTTTGGGCTGTGACCTTTCTGGAATACTGGAAGAGGAAGAACGCTACACTGGCCCATCACTGGGATTGCATGGATTTCCAGGAGAATGAGGTATGCGCCACAGGCCATTTATGAAACACAGGAATGAAAGGACATGCCAAGTTCGAGATTGCGGGCTCTTAGTCCTGATGGTATTGGTGTGGTCTGTGATGTCACTTTCTCAGAGTGGAAGGAGTGTGATGTCAGACTGAGAAAGAAGACATGTAATAGACCTCTACTGTGTGGGAAGCAGCCCGGACACAGACAGACGGACATCGTGTTTGCACCCAACACATGTTTATTATACAATATATACAGTATTTAACTTTGCACAAACCCAGTGCCTCCAGCACCAATCCCCCAAAGTACAGTGCCTGCCTTCTTCAGGCCGCCTCCACTCCTCTCCAACAAGACTCTTGTTCACCTCCGCCCGACTCCTGTCTCTGTCTGCAGGGAGGTGGCCCCTTTTATGCACACCTGGATGGGCTCCAGGTTCTTCCCGACACTCCCCTATGTGGCGCAAGTGCCAGCTGTGCACCCGGACGTCCTCCAGGTGTCCCCGTTCTTCTCCCCCCCCCCCATCACTTCCGGGTGTGGCGGAAGTGCTGAGGTCCAGGGCTCTCCAGGCACCAGGGTGCCCCCTGGCGTTGACCACGGGCCCCTACAGGGTTGGGCTTCCATGCCCTGCACCCGTGGTCCCCAACACAACCAGGGCGGTCGCCCCCTCGTGGTCCGGAGGAGGTGCAAGCTCTCCTCCAGTCCTCTCGGGCGTCCCGGCTGGGTACCACCATCAGCGGCAGGCCACAACTGATTGTGAGCTTTTACCTTGAGTTCTGAGCTTCTGGACACTATGAGTCCTGGAATCAATTCTGTAGCACACAAACCTCCAGAAATTCATTTTGCTGGGCCACAGAAAAGAGAAATATCCTGGGTTTATTTTGGCTTTACAGCAATTTTAAATGTTGGGTGATTTAGTAGATCTGCATCTTGTCCTTTTTACAGTTGAACTGGGGAGACATGTGCAGTCTGAAACCCTGTTCTCAAAGTTAGCGTTTCTCTTTCTTTTCTTTTTTTTACATTTTATTGAATTTATTAACAACAAGTAACATTCCATACAAGCCAATCAAATCAACCCCGACCTGTGAGAAAGAAAGCAAGGCCAACAGCCAGGGTAAAACTGAAAGAGTAGAAAAGGGGGGGGGGGGGGGTCCTTTTTCCCAATTTAAATGCTTATTCTGTAAATATTATTGATTAGTTCCTATCAGGTTTTAAAAGAGTTTTGAACAGATCTTCTGAGTGAGAATTTGAGTTTTTCCAATTTCAAACATCAGTTACCCACTGACTGAAACAGGTGGGTTAGGATTCTTCCAGATGAGCAAGATAACTCTACGTGCCGATAGTGTAGGAAAGACAATTCCAGTTTGTTTGTTCTTCTCCACTCTTAAGCTCATCTGGGAGTACATCAAACACGCTGTTAATGGATTAGGAGAGATTGTGACCCCAAGGCTGCCTGATAGGCATGCAAAGATTTTGGTCCAGAATGATGTTAATTTGGTGCAGGCCCAATGAGGTTGGAGCTCGATTGCAATGTTCACAAGTTGGATCTTACCCTGGAAACATTTTGGAAAGTTAGAGATTCTCAGACTGTGGCTTGTGATTTCAGTGGTTGAGTAACTCACACATTACCCCTCCACCGGTCTTCGCTGCTTTTTAAGTGTGTAATCACGCTAAACTCCCTACTTTAATTGTTCAGCACATTGTGAACAGGGCAAAGAAGCAGACCAAAACCAAGGCTGATTGATTTCACCTATGTAAACTATATTTGAAATGTTAACAAAAATATATAAAACTATGTCCAGAAGTCAAAAAAGGGTTGAGAACCACTGCTCTCAGTGAACGAAATGGAAATCTAACCTTATAGTTTGGTCACCTACGCACTTTTATGTCAAGCATTTCAGTTTTGTTGAAACTCCATGTGACAGGAAGCAGTACATAATAATGATAATAATTCTTTACATTTATCACTCTACTCAAAGTGCTTCAGTGAGTGGGGAGCCACTTCAATCATCACTAATGTGTAGCATCCTCCTGAATGATGTGATGGCAGCCATTTTTGTGCCAGTATGCTTACCACACATTAGCTGTTAGGTGGTGAAGTAGTGAAAGAGATTAGACACGGGGGATGATTAGGGGGCCAGAATGACTAGGCCGTGGTAGGCACTTTACCCTGGACATCAGGATACACCCTGCTCTTTACAAAGGATGCCCAGGGATCTTTTATGACCACAGAGAGTCAGGACCTCAGTTTTACATCTCATCCGAGGGACAGTGCGGTTTTTACAGCACAGTGTCCTCATCATTGCACTGGGGCCTTGGGGTCCACATTCAGACCAAAGGGTATGCACCCCCACTAACACCACTAAACCCATGCTTTTCCTGTATGGTCTCCCATCCAACTACTTGCTGGGCCTGAACACACTTAGTTTGAAGTGGATGACCAGTTCTGAAGCACATGCGGTATGTCAGTATGTCCGTATATGTCATTGCATGTGGTCAGGCTTTGTGGTTTGACCAGGAGGTGTCTCCTCAGTGTAGCAGTTCACCTGAGTTTATTCTCATTCTAAAGATGTGTCCCACTTCCTCTAAGAACTGGACTAGTTTATTATAGGAGGCAGAGTTGAGATGGCTGTGGCATAGATAAAAGGTAAAGTACCACTTCCAGTTAGCAGAAATAGCCCAAAAATTGATAGACATCCTTGTTTTGTACCTAATACTTGTATGCAAAATTTGGTTGACCTAAGTGAAAGCATACTCAAGTTATCATGTTTACACACACACACACGCACACGCAAACACACACACACCTGCACACGCACACACACACACGGACATAATTCCAAAAATGGTATTTTCAGACTCAGGGAGGCCTAAAACATCGAGATTCATCAAAATCTCAAAATGGAAGTTTTGGAGGATTCCAATACTTTCCCTATTCCTCGTATACGAGAAAGTCAGGGAGATCTAAAACGCCAAGATTCATCAAAATCTCAACATCAAATTTTTGGACAATTGCAATACTTTCCCTATACTTTATATACGAGAAAGAGAAAAAAGGGTCATTTAATATCCACAAAATTTGGTGATGAGTTTCCAGTCCATAGTTCTAGTATTGATCAGATGTACACAATTCCTGTAATATGAAAAAATACTCAACATAGAATTCAGCATTGGCTGGACATTTCAGTAAAGCCCCTAGTGGTCAACAATGTGTACTGCCCTGGCTGGGAACTACACTGTCAGATTTTATATAACATAAAACAGCATAAGAATTTTTACAGATTTGTGGAGACCATTCAGCCCATGACACACACATAATGATAGAGATAGATAGATAGATAGATAGATAGATAGATAGATAGATAGATACTTTATTAAAACCAAGGGGAAATTCACAATGAGCAGATAGTTCAATTATTTCAATATGTCATCCAACAAAATATGATGGGATTAAATGTCTTGTAAAACAGCCTGTTAAAGCCCTACACGTTTTTTACGTGATGCAACCTGACTTTCAAGCCCAAATCAGGCCTGTTAGTAGTAGTAGTAGTAGTTAACTACTCTGCTAACAAAACCTGAATGTAATAAAGCTTTAGACTCCTTTTGGCAGATTGGTACAATCATTAGCACTGTTGCCCCTTGACTACAGGGACCTGAGTTTGATGCCCAGCCAGACTTGTCTATACAGCATGTCTCCAGGTAGTCCAGTACCCCCTTGCAATTTAAAAGTTGGTTCTTTGATGCCGGGTGAGTAAGTTTGAGCGTCTGTGGGCACTGAAGTGGAATGACATCCTTTTAGACTAGTAATGAGGTGTCACCAGTGGCTGGTTTTGTTCTACATAATTCAAGACCTATATCAAAAACAGCATGTGAATGGTGGCCTACTCTCAGTTGACTTTCTCACTACAAACTCCTCATAAGGCACCTTCGAGGGGTCACTGCTTGGAAAGCCACCTAATGACCTAATTTGCTAAAAGCAGCAGCAGCAGCAGCCCCCATTTCTAATACAGGTTTCAATGAAAAGGGATGCCCATGAACTTGTAACAACAACAACAACATTTATTTATATAGCACATTTTCATACAAATAATGACGCCCAAAGTGCTTTACATGATGAAGAAAGAGAAAAAAGACAAAGTAAGAATTAAAATAAGAGAATACTAATTAACATAGAATAAAAGTAAGGTCCGATGGCCAGGGAGGACAGAAAAAACAAAAAAAACTCCAGACAGCTGGAGAGAAAAAATAAAATCTGAAGGGGTTCCAGACCATGAGACCGCCCAGTCCCCTCTAGGCATTTTACCTAACATAAATGATCAGTCCTCTTTGTATTTAGGGTTCCCACTGGAAGGACTTGATGATGATGGTCATGCAGACTTCTGGCTTTTAATCCATCAACGTAGGGACATCACGGTGCTTTGATTAGGTGGTGGTGGTGCAGGTCGCCACCACAGAAAACCAGGAAAAGAAACAGAAGAGAGATTAGGGGTTAGTACGGATTTTAGAGCCACCATGAATAGTTATTATAATGAATTGGATATACAGAGTATCAGGATTAAATTAAAGTGAAGTTATGAGAAGGCCATGTTAAAGTAATGTGTTTTCAGCAGTTTTTTAAAATGCTCCACCATATCAGCCTGGTGAATTCCTACTGGCAGGCTATTCCAGATTTTAGGTGCATAACAGCAGAAGGCCACCTCACCACTTCTTTTAAGTTTAGCTCTTGGAATTCTAAGCAAACACTCATTTGAGGATCTAAGGTTACAATTTGGAATATAAGGTGTCAGACATTTCGATATATAAAATGGAGCGAGATTATTTAAGGCTTTATAAACCATAAGCAGAATTTTAAAGTCAATTCTGAATGACACAGGTAACCAGTGTAGTGACATTAAAACTGGAGAGATGTGCTCGGATTTTCTTTTCCTAGTTAAGACTCTAGCAGCTGCATTCTGCACTAGTTGCAAACGATTTATGTCTTTTTTGGGTAGTCCTGAGAGGACTGCGTTACAGTAATCTAGTCGACTGAAAACAAACACGTGAACTAATTTCTCAGCATCTTTCGATGATATAAGAGGTCTAACTTTTGCTGTGTTTCTTAAGTGAAAAAATGCTGTCCTAGTGATCTGATTAATATGTGATTTAAAATTCACGTTACAGTCAACAGTTATCCCTAAGTAACACCGGTGATGATCTCTTCCTGCCTAAGTACTTTAAAATCTCTCTGATCGGAGAACCAAAGCAGATTTGAATTAATTCTGTCCGCGTCTAGCACCCTATGTGATATAAATGAGCAAAAACTAACAGAAAGAGGGAAACAAATCAAACATTCTGATACATAACATTTTCTTAAGAAACACTTAAAGATAAATTGCACGAGACAGCTCTAGGACCAAATGAGGAACAAGAGTTCTCTTAAAAGGGAAGCATTAATAAAGGAGGCAGGGTGATGCAGTGGTAGCCCTGCTGTCTTGCAACAAGGAGACTGGGGATTCACATCTTGAGTGCTCCCTGGATGAAGTTTGCATGTTCTCCCTATGTCTGCATGGGTTTTCTCTTAAAGTCCAGAGACATGCAGATTAGGTGAATTGGGGTTGCTAAATTGGCTGTGGAGTGTGTGTTTGTGTGTTTGTGTGCGTGTGTGTGCATGTGCGTGTGTGTGTGTGTGTGTGTGTGTGTGTGTGTGTTCACCTTGAGATGGACTGCTGCTCTATTTAGGAATTGCTTTCTTCCTTGTGCCTGATGCTTGCTGGGTTAGGCTCCAGCTGCCCCACAACTCTGCCCTGGAGAGTTAGGTTTGGAAGATGGATGCATGGGATGCATAAATGCAGAAAAAGGAGTCGTGTGTACAACTGGAGAAATGTTATTCAATTTGAGCTCATGACAATGATATGGCGGATTGACCTGGTGTATTTTTGGCAGGAGCGTCCACGGCCAGAATTTGTGGCAATGGCGCCAGGCATGGAGCAGAATCCTGTTACAGGAGCAATGGAACCCTATTTCCCGGAAAAAACTCGCCAGTCGCGCATCTTGACTGGATCTATGGTCATCATTTTCATGGTGAGTCTGACCTCCAGCCCCTCATTCCTTAAACTGAAATGCTGTGGAGGTTCTTCTTCATACTTTCACCAGAACAGCAATGATTCCAGCCCTCTAGAATGGACAATTAAGAAGTAATTTTACTATGGGTGGTCAACAGGCGGCTATAAAGAAGGTATACACGCTCTATTGCTTTAGTAGTGTTTACTTTTTTTTCTTTTATTCATACAATGTCAAAGTATTTGGAACAATTGTTGTTTGCATTTTATTCTATAAAGTAACATACTTAGTTTAATTCTTTTTCATCACCTTATTTTGGATATTTGTGGGTCAGGATGGTTTGTTTTTTCCACTGGTGATGGTCATGTTTAGAATATTCTTTAGGGTTAATTAATATACAACTATTACTAAACTTTAATGAGACCTTTATTAATAGACTTGACAGTGTACTTTGGTCAAGAATGTTGGTTAACTTTTTCATTGTATGTGAAAAACTGAATTTTTTATTTTAGTAAAAAGTATACAGTAGGGTGGCACAGTGGTATCTCTCAACAAGGAGACTGCGGTTCATGGAGTTTGTGTGTTCGCCACGTGTCTGTGTGGGTCTCCTCTTTCCTCCAGTCCAAAGACACGCAGGTTAGGCGGATTGGTAATGCCAAGTTGCCCCGTGTCTGTGCTCACACTGTGATGGTCTGGTGCCCTGTGCAGGGATTATTCCTGCCTTGTGCCCAATGCTTGCTGGGATAGGCTCCAGCTTCTGTGAGAGCCTGGTCTAGATAAGCAGGTTTAGACTTTGGATGGATGGATGAATTATATAGTATTTGGTCACTTTTTCTCTTATAATGAAACTTTTTCAGGGTGCTTTTGATATTTAACACACTGAATGGTGCTCAATTTTGGAAAATGAATTTGGGCAATATATTTTGCTCAATAAACACTGTGCACTCTGTCTCTTGGAACAAAACTACAGTAGATTCAAATGAAGAATCCTAAAACACTCCCATCTCATCTTAAGCCCATGTCAGTTATTAATCATATCTATTGTGATGATGTGCAAACATGTGAATTACACCACACCTCAGCAAAGGTCGACTGCCTCAAACAGATAAGACTTGCAGATGGTGGCCAATGGTATTAACAGGCATATAAGCCCAGCATTCATACTAAACCCTATTGACTGAGTAATTATTATTATGTATAGCACTTTCCATGGCAGAAATTGTCACAAAGTATATACAGTGTCCATGGTGAAAGGTTGTATCTCCAAAATAAGCCACAAAAGCAAGTCAGAACCTTCACTGTCCTGTCCAGAAGAGGATCACCCTAAGGTAGCCAGTCTAAACTGCTACCTACAGTCTGTGGCCTACACAGGCCTAAAAATTGGAATCATTCTATAAAAGTTCAAAAAAACAATATCGTCCCAGAATTCAGGAAAATGCCTTAGAAGGGACATCTTGCCTGAAGAAGGGGCCTGTGTTACCTCAAAAGCTTGCATATTGTTATCTTTTTTAGTTAGCCAATAAAATGTGTCATTTTACTTGACTTCTCATTAGAAGGGAGAGAAACGGTAAAACCTCTGGTTGATAAACAAAAGGCAACACTGAATCTTTAGAAATTGAAAATCCTTCCATCCATCCATCCATCCATTATCCAACCTGCTATATCCTAACTACAGGGTCACGGGGGTCTGCTGGAGCCAATCCCAGCCAACACAGGGCGCAAGGCAGGAAACAAACCAGCCCACCGCAGGAAATTGAAAAGGTATTACCAAAATAGGGGAAAAGAGCAAAAATGATCAAAAGAGCAAACAGAATATGCCTAAAAGGCAATCCAGGGCAAGCAAGTCCCAAATCACAATCACATTTTGGGATGTTGCATGTAAATATGGAAGCATTTATGTTTTCAAGTTATCCCTTGGTGGATAAAAAGTTCTTTCTCTTTAGTGCTATTTAGCTTTATTGTCTGGATTTGGCCTCTTCTCAGTATTTTTGACTTCACCTTTGTTTTGTCTCTTTTTGATCTTATTCCTAAGACTGTTTTGACTTCCTGGTATTGTGACCTTTGCTAACCTTTTTTGTTTTTGCATTTCAATCATCTCCTACTTTTTTCTTACTTACAAGGATTCTCAACACCCTGTGTCTCACAACAATATCCAAGAGCTGCGTTTGGGGGTGGCAAGTAGGAGCGAGCGCCCCAGGCCCTGCGCCTAAGAGGGCTCCCGCTTTTGAGGTCCGCGTGTCCCGTTCGAGCGGATTTGTCAAGTTATATTCTCCAGTATATATATATTTGAGATGCTTCTAAGAGGAACCCTTTTAAAATCCCTCTTCAAGGTCAAATTCCATACATGTATGTCTTTGAAAACATTCCATACATAGTCCACCTTCATCACCCGAAAAGCATTGCCAGTATAACCCCTTCCTGAAATAGATATAGCCCATTAGTCCTTAGGTTGGCTTCTCCTTGCTATAGAAAAAGACATTGCATCCAGATTAGACTACGAAGATGACATCAACGAGTTTTCAAATCGGAAGGCAAGAAAAGTGTATTTTCGTCTCTGAACCTGGAAACCAGTAAGAGATTTCATGATACCTCTATGTTAATTTCACACTTCCTGTAGAAACACTGAATCTCACATTTTATTTCTAGGCCATAAACATGTCCGAATATTAATGCACAAAAACATGTATCACTAATGATAACTGGCTGACATGACATCAACGTGAGTTATAACTGACATCCTACATATCGAGACTCGGAATATACTTGCAATTTGGGTACGTTTTCTAGAAGAGGGCCTGCTAATTTCTGCATGACACCACATCGCTTTTCGCTAAATACTGTAATGAGAAAATCCGGTGTATGTTAACATTATTTTTATTAAATTCGTATGCAAGTTTATACAGTCCACACATACCGGTAACAGCGTTTGACGTAACCGGCCCCACATGGGGTTGGTCAGCCCTCAGCCCCGCACACCCCTAAGGCCGCCTCTGACAATATCAACTTCTTTATGTCAATATACACAAGAGCCAGAGCTATAAATCTCATCAGTGGTCACCACCAAGATATAACGGGGCATTCAGCCAGGGGAAACCATTTTATAAAAGCTATTCCCATCAAGTTTAGAAGAAATATACAAGTCAGCATAAAGATCAATGGTGAAATCCTTCACCAGTTACATTTTGCTAACAATATTTCTTCTTCTCCTGCAATAATGAAGAACTTGAAAGGCAAATAACAGATTTAAATGACTGGAGCAAATGATCATAACTGTAAGTGAATCTAAAGAAAACAAATGTCATGTTAAACATTCAGTTAAAAGCTCAACCACTGACGGAAAACCCCAGCAGCTATATTTAAATTGGCCAAAATATTACGACGAATGGCAATATTATGAATGAAATTCTGAACCATACTAAACAATCATGGAAAGCATTTAATCAACTACATGCTCACTGAAACAAGAAAAAAGATAACATGACCTTGCAAAAGACAATGGGCTGGTCAAGTTGCTTAACAATAAATCATCGCCAGACAACAATAGGTTTAGAGAAGATGCCACGTAATTAGAATGCATCACAAAGTCAAAAGGCACCGACTGGAAAAATGTTTGCATTATGTGGAAGCAGCTGGAAAGACAATGAAGAGACCTTCAACCTGTAGTGCATTAATTCTGACAATGATGAGGACGAGGAAAATTTTGAATATTGTTGGCAAAAAAAATCAGGAATATGTTGTATATTATTGGAAAAAATCTACAATTGTTTTAATATCAAGAGTTCAGTGTATATGAGGTGTAAACATGTATTTATTATATTGTATTACTGTATTATTTGTTTCCATCTCACATTTGTGCACCTCCCTGCATTGGGTGTTGTGACTATGAAGATGACACTTTACCATAAGTGGAAATGACTTATATTATATTGTGTCAATAACTTTGGAGGTAGACAAAACAAAGGTTTGCGGAGTTACCCCATATATTGTGAAGAGTAGTCAACAATGACTGATACCTGTCTGTCTTTCTGCAAAGCAACAAAAGACAACTGAAAATGGATTCAGGTCAGTTTAAATTAAGGAGGTAGGAAGTAGGGTGAGGTCATCTGTGGTCATCTGGGACGGAAGTGACGTCATCTGTAAGGGATGGATGTGAGGTCATCAGGACGGGACAGAAGCAATGAGACTTCCGTGGGTCTGTAGGGACAAAAAGAAAAGGCATTAGTACTCGTCACCAACCCCTTATCTGATGTTTTAATGCCCCTGTTGAACCCTTTGGCTGTCCCCTAAGTGCACGTATTCTACAATTTTATTATTATTTTGAAACATCATTATTTGTATAATGTTCAGATTGTGACCCTTGCATGTTACAGGATCACCTTCTGGGCTCATCAGAGTTAAGCACTACCACTGTGGGACACTCCTAGAATAAGCCCAATGAGGGCAACTGACTCTGCTCCTTCCAGTCCACGAGCTATAAGAGCAGGGCACTCCCAGGAGGGTATGAGCAACCCACCAAACGGTGCTGCCTCCTGAAGCCTGTCTGCTCTTCAGAGCCTTATTATTCTAGCCAACAGCTGACTCTGCCTTTGTGTTCCTACTTGCGCCATCATGTGCCAGTTATTTTTGTTTGAATTTAATAATAATAATTAAAATTTAATATTTTGGTTAATTGGGTGGCAGGGTTGGAACCCCTATATTTCATTTAGACTGTGTTCCTCTCGGTCAATGACAGATGAATGGGCTACAGGGAGATTTTAGCTTTCTGTGGTTTAGGTCATCCTGCCTGAATAAACTAAACATCTGATGGTGAATGATCAGTGGCCATATTTTCTTTACTGTTGTTTTTTCAGCTGTGCATTGTCATGATATTCCTGGTGACTGTTATTATGTATCGAGGGATCATCAGCATGATGATGTATCATACAGGAAGCTCAGTTCTGCGGACTCAGGTAAGTCTACTGAGGTTGAGTTTCTCACCTTATCATAATCATGTGAGGCATAAACATGTTCTATTTGATTAGCATGTTTTATTCACAGATAATAAAGTGATTTTTTTACTATTAGTGCACATATTGCCAAAACTCCAGTTTCAGAAAGCTTGAAAGTTGGAAACAGTTTGTCTCACCAATAGAACATATGGTCTATCTTTAACCTTAAAGACAAACTCAAACTGATTAAAAATGAAACCCAAAATATTATGATTACATAAGTCCTCACAGCTCTTGGGTCATTACTTGATTGCTCCGCATATGGCTTTTGATCAGCAGTAACGTCCTTCTTGACAATGTCCCCAGTGTATAATTTGCTCAATGGTCCACATTTCTCCCCAGTCCTGGTCATAGATCTCTGGAGGTCTTCTGCCTCTCAGTGATGGCAAAGAAGGAATTGTATAGCATGGTTATAAGTTAAGGAGGAAAAGCTTGACTGAAAGTGTGTCCAGTCACTTCCACTTGATAATGATGGACCTGGTACTGTCCTACAGGATATTTAAAACATTTATATTCTCCCCTGTTCTGCATCTCCAAATTTATAACTTTAAACTGTTTTTTATGAACAGCACAGTGAGTACCACTAGAGTCCTGAGTATGACTCCTGTCTTGGTCAGGGCCATCTCAACAGCATTATAGGCCCCCGGGCAAAGCCTTGGACTGGGGGACCCTACCTACACAACCAGTCAGCAAGTCACGACATTCATAGATTAGCATGGGGCCCCCGGCTAAATGCCCAGCGTGCCCATGCGTGAAGACAGCCCTGTCTTTGTAGAGTCTGCACATTTTATCTGAGCTGCCATGAGTTTTTCTCTTGAGTGCACAGGTTTCTTTCCACATCACAAAGAAGTGCACTTTAGGCTGAACGGAGACTGTAAATTGGTCTGTAAAAGAGAGTGTGGGGATGTCCTGCGATGGACTTGTACCCCTGTCCAGGCTTGTTTCTGACTTTGCACCCATTGCTGCCAGGACAAGCTCTACTCCCACCCTCCCTGCAACCCTCATCTTCACTAAGCAGAAGTGAAAATGAAGGACTAAATAAGTGTTCATTCTTTTGGTTTAGGTTGCGTTGTTTTTGCTTCTTATTCACTTCATACATCCGAAACGTTTATCCATCCATGCTTCTAGACAGATAAATTCTGGTTTAGTGGATTTGAATGGGATTTGTTGTGGAGCAATTTATGAAAATTGATAAAGGTCATCGTAGATCACACACGGCCTAGTCACTGCTTGAGAGACCAGGGTTCAATTCCCAAGCCAAACACTTTCTGTATAAAGTTGCATGGGCTCTCTCTGGGTATTCAGGTTCCTTTATGCACTCCACTCTTCAAACACACAGGTGTTTTGTCAGTTTATCAAATCTAAACTGAACGATTGTGGGCGTGTTGCTCCCATTGTTTCCAGCTTTGTGCCTCTTATGTCCAGTACAGGTTCTGGTAACCTGAATTGATATACACATTTGGTAAATGATTGCCAGGGTTTTTCCATACAAAATGCTTGAATCTTTTTTCATGAATTCCTAATGAGTCTTATTCCTGGGTTCAAATCCTAGCCTAGGCATGGTCAGCGGAGTTTTCACATTCTCGTTGTGTCCACACAGATCAGATTTCCTTTAGCATTTCAGAGATGTGAAGGTTAGACTCTAAACTGAGTTGGAGTTAGTGAGTCTGTGCCCTGTGATAGGCTGGCGCTCCATCCAATGATGGCTTCTGCCTTAAACTCAGTTGCCTTGTCCCCAGAGATGATTTATTGGTGTAAGTGAAACACATAACTGATTAGTAAGTCTCTGGTTATGAGTTTGTAAAATTTCAGCAATACACCTATTTTAAAATTGATACCAGATACCGCAATATGCTGAAGGCACAATATTGTGTTTCTGTTTATAAAGTTTCTCTTCCTTCACTACTTCAACTCACCTTCAAGCTTTTTGATTTGCCACAGATTGCTCAATGTGGTTTCCTAGTGGCTCTGGCTTTCAACAGCACATCACATGGTTGGTGTCCTTACCGTTTCTCTGTGTGAGATTGGCAAAAAAGGAGACCATTAGCTTCAAACCTGTGACCTGAAAGTTAATTTAAGAATTGGCATCAACTAATTAAATGTAAATGTGCTTGGCTCCTAGATGAAGCAAGGTGAACAGTGCAGATTGCTTCCTCTGTTTAGGATTGGATGTCTGAATACTATGGAAGAACTTCCTCTTTATAGATTTCTGTACTTTTTCATGCAACCAGTGTTTCCCATTAGATATTATAGTTCTTAATTCAGTAATACTTCACAGTCATTCATCTAATTGATTCACATATCACAGTGACTTGTAATACATTTATTCTAGACAGTATTCATTTATTCAATTACAAATTCAATACACTGTTTACATATATCTGCTAGTGGTGCACAGGCAGGCTGAGTGCCTCTCCCAGGGTCAAAGAGTGTGTCTGTTGGTGGTCCGCAATAAAAATAAATTGTGCTTGCACTCAACAGGCCGGCAATATTGCCAACATCTCCAGCAGCATGGTGAACCTGGCTCTGATTCTCCTGATGGGCCAAGTGTACACAGCGCTTGCAGAGCAGCTTACCAAGTGGGGTAAGGAGCAATTGGCTTGTCCAGCCTGGAGGATGCATGCTAGGTGACTAAACTGGGCTGTTTATTTTACAGAAATGCATCGGACACAGACACAATATGAGGATGCCTTCACTTTCAAAGTCTTCATATTCCAGTTTGTCAATTTCTACTCATCACCTTTCTATGTGGCATTCTTCAAAGGCAGGTGAGAAGATCAGTAAGTAGCTTATTTACATTTGGGATTGAAAATGCAAGTTTGGTCCAGCAGTAAAGAAAATGTCAAAATCTATGTCCTCTCAAAACATCCATCCATCCATTATCCAGCCCGCTATATCCTAACTACAGGGTCACAGGGGTCTGCTGGAGCCAATCCCAGCCAACACAGGGCTCAAGGCAGGAAACCAACCCCGGGCAGGGCGCAAGCCCACCGCAGGGTACACACCAAGCCAATGCACCTAACCTGCATGTCTTTGGGAGGAAACCGGAGCACCTGGAGGAAACCCAAGCAGACACGGGGAGAACATGCAAACTCCACACATGGAGGACCCAAACCCGGGTCTCCTAATTGCAAGGCAGCAGCGCTACCCACTGCGCCACTGTGCCGCCCCTCTCAAAACCTGGAAAAATCAAATACTATCCGAAAGTCAGTGCCAGGTGAGATGATGAATAATCGGACAAATCAGCTGCTGGCAGCTAACAGACTGAACCGAATGGGAAACGCAAGACTGACCCAGGCTTGTGCAGTTGTGGTGCTGGAATCATAACAATTTCTTCATAAAAGACAACTTTCAAGGAGTAATTATATAAATTAACTGTTATTGAGCGTCTGCTGAGTTGGCTTCGACCTACTAATTAAAAAACACAATTTATAAGGAATGAATTGAATGGTTGAGAGGTAGTGGCCCTTAAGTAGATACCATTTGATTGAAGTAGTGATGTCTAAATTCACATTAAGTATCTGGCACTGACTCAGACCCATGTATTCAAAAACCGTCTCTATTGGATTAATGACAGAAGTAATCCAGCGTACCTCCCTGCATTGCTATTTTCAGTGTAGCTCCTTATCCAGAGAGTGTGACCCATAGTGGCCATGACAATAGATAGATAGATAGATAGATAGATAGATAGATAGATAGATAGATAGATAGATAGATGGATGGATAGATAGATAGATAGATAGATAGATAGATAGATAGATAGATAGATAGATAGATAGATAGATAGATAGATAGATAGATAGATAGATAGATAGATAGATAGATAGATAGATAGATAGATAGATAGATAGATAGATAGATAGATAGATAGATAGATAGATAGATAGATAGATAGATAGATACTTTATTAATCCCAATAGAATGTAAAGCACAGTTTCATCGGTTTAAACCTCAGCACTAGCTCACTACGTGATTCAGACAAGTCTATTAACCTGCCAATATGCTCTAACTGGACAATTATGGAGCAAGTGTGCTGTGATTTACAAACTGCTTTAGATCAGTGTGTCCACTAAATGAATAAAGGTATCTGAGAAATAATGTAATGGTTGATAGATTCTTCCTTTGTCCTCCACAGGTTTGTTGGCTATCCAGGTCATTATGGAACGTTGTTAGGAATGAGGAACGAGGACGTAAGTGCACTGCAGTTTATGTTCATTTGCTTCTGTGTCTACTTTTCTTACTGGTATGACGTGTGATACTGAGACTTATAGGAAAAGACCAAGTATTTTAGTAAAATAGAATTTTTTGACTACAACTTGTGTAACAAAGTCTATAATAATATCATGTACTGTAAGTATGGTGAGAGAGACTTGTCATCCATGGATGGTAAACAGCAGAACCCAACTTTTGAACTTTTCCATAGGTCTTATACATTATACTGGTGGGCAGTGACTTTGTGGTATTCAGATTGGATGCTGAAACACTCCTCTGAGAGTAATATAATAAAGAATGACCCTCCTTATCGGCACAGTGGGGTGGGGATTTGGCTGGTGATGATCAGTTTGACATTTAGGCTGGCCAGTGAGCTATGCAGATGCTGCCATCCTCGCTAGTGTAAGTGCACTTACTTTGTCTTCTGTTATTTTTGGCCACACCATTTGACAGGAACGAACTGGTGTTGTGACCGCAGCCCTTTCTTTTGTAAGCCACTGTGTGTCTGTTGCTACATTAGTCTTATTCCAAAGCAGTAGTGCAATGCCAGGGAATGGAAATAAAAACAGGACATCTGATGATGACATGGAGTTTGGCAGCCACAATTTGGGCTTATTGTGATTTCCAACCTTTGCTTTGAATTTTTAAATTTACAAGTGTGGTCTTCTGTGTTTGATCCTGTTCTGAACTTCTCTTTGTGACCTTGCTACCAGTGTTTGGGTTCTGCTTGTATTCGTGCCCTTTATGGATAATGTTGTTAGACCTTATTTCAGATTTCTGACCCATCTCTTGCATTACAGGTTTGCTTATTAAAACTGCTACATTAATCCTCTTCTTTGTTATGTGTTTGTTGGCTTGTCCTGATCTGTGTTGGCAGTTGGACTTTATGGGAGATTGCACCATTTTGCAGACCAGTGGCTTCACTTTTTATGGAAGAAATAGCTATGCTACCAGTCTAAGGCAGCTCAAAATCAAAGTAGTCAATGTAGACCTTAGCGCTAACATTTGCAGTGAACCATCAAATGGAATGTATTTTGTAAGGAATGTAGTAATAAAATACATTGCACTTTTCATTCCAAAAGATGGCACATCACAAACATTTGTAGTAATAAAATTCATTACTACAAATGCTTGTGATGTGCCATCTGTTGGAATGACAGAGACATAACATCTGGACGGACACAGAGGTACACAGACGCTTCTCCTTTTATTAAAGTGGATATTGGCTGTGAGTGACTGTACTGAACAGACTTCCGCATCATGAGGTCATCTGGGCAGCTTGCACCTGACATCAGATAGCCGTTGAGTGTTTGCCCCCAAAGCTCTGTCATCTGTACCATATTTTGCTTGACTTTCAGCATGTTTCCCTGTAAATACTCTCATGTCGACTTGTACAATGTTACCAGACAGTACTGACTCTAGGGATCCTCTAACTTTGGTTCAATGGTGATTGCAGTCCCCATGCAGCAGTTCTGTCCTATAGATTTGGTTCTTCTACAGGTCATCTGCTTTGAACTCTGCCATTGTCCATTGTTATTCTTATATTCCTTAGTCTTTCACTGTGCTATATTCTTATGGATTGTGGCATCCATAGCCACCATTGATGGTGCTTCTTTGTGGAACTGTTGGTTAGTACATCTTGTTAAAGCCCAGTTGTATAGCTTGTCAGCTTATCGGCCTTGTAATTTCTCACCATGCAGGACTGCACATCTACCCTTTGCTGAGCTGCTTCTCACAATGTTAGCTTGTACACCTGTAGCTTCTCACTGGTCTCATTCGCACACTTTAGACATGCAGCTTCTTTCTGGTTACTGCTATTCCTGGGTCCATCGTTCTGCTTTGTTAGATCACTGATGTCATTCCTCCTAATCTTCTGGATACTTGTAGTATCTCATCAAGAAACTCTTCCTCAGACTCCTGAGTGATGAATGTGTGGATTCTCATTGGTCAGTACTGTCTTCAAGTGCCCTCTTCAATGGACTTCTCATTGATTGTTAAATTCCCTTACATTACTATTCTATGAATGTGCACATCCTTTCTGATCAGCGCTGTTCCTGTGGTCCTTTGTTAGCAGTACTGTACCCTCAAGGTCTTCCTCTTTATCCTTGTAGATTCTTCTTGTCTCGTAGCGTTTGTCAGAGTACAGTACTTCATTACTATCTTCTGATCAAGTGTACTTACTCAGATTTGGTTTTGCAGTGTGGTCCTGGAGGCTGTCTTATTGAACTGGCCGAGCAGCTTTTTATCATCATGGTTGGCAAACAGATCATCAACAACATTCAAGAGTTTGTCATTCCGTAAGTGATTCTTTAAGTCGCTTCTTCTTTCTAAGATGGTTTATCACTGTCCTGTGCAGGCGTTATTATAGCATAGGAATGTCACAGAACCTCACCAGGCTTACAGAAGACTGCAGCCCTGTTTTTAAGCTTAATTACTTTAGCTTTACATAAATGTTTTTTGCTGGTTATGGGAGGCCTGAATTGGATTAAGCTGTTTCAAAAATGGTTGGATGGGCTGATAGGTTTGGGAGATAATGAACATGCTGTGCAAGCAAATACTGTTCGGTCTTGACCCCAGAAAGTACTATAATGTGATTCATTTTTAAGTTAAAAATGAGGAAATGATGTAAAAGTTATTTTTCAAAAATGGAACCCCTTTCTTTTTATTTTGTTTGCTATACCTTCAATAATTTTATGGTGTCCATCAAAAAAGGATTGCTCTTCCACATAATCTTTGCTATCTGACAACAAAAGAATTGTGAATTATGTTCACTGTAACCCATTACAGTAATCCCTCACTACTTCACGGTTCACTTTTCACGGATTCACGACTTTGCGGGTTTTTAAATACAAGTGATTGCCCGCCTATCGCGGAAGTTATGTTCCAGACCCATCAGCAACAGGAGAAAATCTGCGATATAGAAAGACCATATAAATAAACATTTTTATAGTTTAAGCCTTAAAATACCCATCCCACATGCTTTAAACACATGTAAACTTATAAAACACACTTTGTTAACACATATGATATGTGGATGTCGGGCTAAGGATATGAGTAACATCTCACTATTATAAAACATTTTAACTTCACGCAAGACAAGACAGTGAGACAGGAAAATACAAGGCTTTAAAATTATTGACACGCAGAGCGACAAGCAGCACAAAGCCAGCACAAAGTCCACTTCTCCTTAGCGTTCATTCAGCTCCCCACCCCCTTGACAAAGCGAAGTGGCAGGAGCGTACTGCGCTTCCGGGGAGGGGGGGTTTGAGCGAATGTGCGTTCAGCCCTCACACACCCACACACACACACACACTCCTCCTTCCGAACGCGCAGAGCGACAAGCAGGCATTTTGGCAGAAGCAGCACAAAGTCCATTTCTGCTCAGCGTGAGTTCAGCTGCCACCCTTCACAAAGCGAGTGCAGACACATTGACGTCTGATCGCTGCGTGCAGTGTGCAGTGTTGGTCTGCGGTGTTTAAGAATGTAGAACGTGTTTAAGAGCATAGGAAGTGTTTATAAGAGTGTGGGAAAGGTTAACAAGAGAGTGAGAAAGGTTTATAAGAGTGTGGGAAGGGTTTATAAAGCCTTAAAATATGTATAAATAATAAAATAAATATAGGTCGCTACTTCGCGGATTTTCACCTATCACGGGGGGCTCTGGAACGTAACCCCCGCGATAGGTGAGGGATCACTGTAACTGCATCTGTCACCTCATGTTGGCTGCTGTTCCCTTCTGGTGCATTCTGCAGCTTAGGAGCTCGCTGCTGTAGCAAGCGGGTAAAGAAATCCCAGCAAAGCCCCCACTACTTATAGCATAATCTTGGACCTTTTAATGCTTCAGTGTAACTGTGCTATAAATCTAAGGTGGCACCATCAAGAGGGCGCCTAGGGCATAACAACAAAAACTTAGCAGACCGAAAGTCCACCCGGGGGACATCTTTGGACTGCATTCTACCAGCTCATTTACCGTCTCAAGAGCCTCGACTCGATTAGTGTGCATGGCCTCCCCTAGGGTACGTTTCCATCATGCTGTGAGTCATGCACGCTTTCTCCATTGCACATAAGTTGCTGTAAGAGGCTCTTATTTAATTATTTAATTTGCTGCTCAAAAAGAAGACTAGGAAAGACAAGCAGCACCTCGAGGCTGTGTGCAAAAAAGCTTGACCAAGGTGCAATACTGACTGTGAAGGAAAATAATCACCAAGAGAAACAAGCTCCATTACTGTTTACAGTCGAAACTCCACTGCTTTGGAACGGGACAGCTGGGATATTGTAGTCCTGTTGAAGCAAATCTCTGGGCCATGCACTTGATAGCGTACAGATCTGCTCAAGTAGTAACAACATCAATGAAGACAACGGACCCTGATTGGCAAAAACCACAATTCACTCTGGAGCTCATCAGGGAGCAATGTCCTTGTCTATCAGAGCTTTGCTTTAAATGGGATTTGATTTTGAAGTATTCCAGGCATACAAAAATGGAACAGTTCAATAAATCTCTTTAACTGCTGGGAAACGCTGACTAGACGTTTTCCTAGAATTTTACAACTTTCAGACTTTTTGTATATTTTTATATATGAGCTCATGAATTCATGTTCATAAGGTATTATTATGCTCTTGAATAGAAATTCTGTATTTTAAATACATCCTCTAAAATGGTCAGTCAGTCAGTCATTTTCCAACTCACTATATCCTAACACAGGGTCACGGGGGTCTGCTGGAGCCAATCCCAGCCAACACAGGGCGCAAGGCAGGAACAAATCCCTGGGCAGGGCGCCAATCCACCGCAGGGCACACACACCCACACACCAAGCACACACTAGGGACAATTTAGGATCGCCAATGCACCTAACCTGCATGTCTTTGGACTGTGGGAGGAAACCAGAACACCCGGAGGAGACCCACACAGACACGGGGAGAACATGCAAACTCAACGCAGGGAGGACCCGGGAAGCGAACCCAGGTCTCCTAACTGTGAGGCAGCAGTGCTACTACTCCGCCACCGTGCTGCCCTCTAAAATGGATATGGACCATAAAAATGTTTTATTTCTCTCATATATCATGTCCATCACTTACTTACTACTAGCGATAAGTAAATCCACCCTGAATTTACTTTGTCTCAAGTTTGATGAAATTGTGGAAAATTTGGGGAACTTCACTGACTCAGTGAAATGCATTGATGTTAATAGGGAAGGAGAAACTGAACTAGTTCTGAGTGGATAACAATGGTGCAATGTTCTTTTAAGGGTCCCCGATAGCTAGAGCAATGTCAGCCACAAATGCTGGACCTGACCTATGAGGAAGCAATGCCAACCACTGTGCCATGGTGCCTCCCTGAGATAAAATTAACAGAGTTAAATATCAGAACAGAAAAATGTCAAGCAGACCGTGGCAAATAGAAAGCATGAATTCACCAAGTCTGTGCTGGGCCATCCTCCGGTGTAGCGGCTGTTTGGTCTCTCCAATGTATAGTTCAGGACACTCTTCGCTGCATTGAACACCATATACTACATTGCTCTTCTTCTGTTTCGGTATCCAGTCTTTGGGGTGGACGGGTCTCCGTCTCAGTGTGTTGTGGGTTTGAAGTAGACAGGTATGTGGTGTTTTCCAAAAATCCTTTTTAACTTTTTGGACACACCAGCCATGTATAGAATAACCAGGTTCTTCCGTTGGTCCTGGGACTCCGACTGTACTGTTGTCCTTTTTCTGGAACAGGATCCTGCCTTGTTAAAGGCCCACTTGAGATATCCACAGGTCTTAAGGGCTGTCTTCAGATGCCTGTTTTCCTTCTTCTTAGCTTCTGTGGAAGTGGGGATGTTCTCTGCTCTGTGGTGTAGAGTCCTGATAACTCCTAGTTTGTGTTGTAGTGGGTGATGTGAGTCAAACAAAAGATACTGGTCAGTGTGGGTGGGTTTGCTGTAGATTTCTATTTCTAGCTTTTCCTTGGTTTCAATGATGACTGCACAATCCAGGAAAGCCAGCTGGTTATCTTTGGAGTCTTCCCTAGTGAATTGTATGTTGGTGTCCACTGAGTTAATGTGGTCTGTAAAGGCCTGTACCTCCCGGATCTTCAAACCCACTAACACACTGAGACAGAGACTCGTCCACCCCAAAGACTGGATATCGAAACAGAAGAAGAGCAATGTAATATATCCTGTTCAATGCAATGAAGAGTGCTCTGAACTGTACATTGGAGAGACCAAATAGCCGCTATACAGGAGGATGGCCCAGCACAGAAGGAGTAACACCTCAGGGCTGGAATCAGTTGTGTACTTCCATTTGAAGGACAAAGGACACTCATTTGAGGACATTAACATCCAAATATTGGATAGAGAAGACAAGTGGTTTGAGAGAGGGGTGAGGGAAGCTTTGCATGTGCAAATCAACAACCCCTCACTCAGCAGAGGTGGAGGCCTTAGGCATAACCTGTCTTCAATTTATCATGCTGCCCTTTCATCCACCCCCAGGAAAATCTGGCCCAATTCACACCTCCACCAGGTGGACCACTCCTAACGACCCACTCTAGGGGGGTAGGAGGGGCTGTTAAAAGGTGTGACATCTACCCACACCTCCCCCTTCCTTTGTTTTACTCAACGAGCCTAATCAGGGCAGGTGTGAAGTGAAACTAACCTGGAGGATAAACTTGTGGTCTCTAACAACATTCCTCAGACTGAAGAAGCAGCTTGGATGAACAGTGAAATGTATCTACTGTACCTAACAAGAAAGAAGTCCAGTTACCATGACTCAACTACCATATAATTTCACCTGGATGACTGAGAATCTTCACAGACATCAAATATGATCTGCCATTTTCCAAGCCATTGAACTCATTGTGCTGCTGCCACATGATTAATTAGATAGATAGATAGATGTGTAAGGCACTATATGATAGATAGATAGATAGATAGATAGATATGAGAGGCACTGTATGCCAGAATATTCAGGGCAAGGTCACAAAGCCTATCCTTGCAATCACTAAATGTAAAGCAGGAACCACACCTGGCCAGGGTGCCACTCACACAGACACACACACAGACATACCAGGCGATAATTTAACAACATTAATTCACCTAACATGAAGCCTTTGAAGAAAACTAGAGATCTTGCAGGAAACCCACTGGACGTGGGGAGAACATGCAGACTCCGTGCAGTGAGGATGCAAACCCCAATCTCTTTATTGCGAGGCTGCAGTGATACTACTGTGCCACTGTGCTGCCCACAGATAAATATTTAAAGCACTATATAGTATGTCAATGAACATATGGGTATGTAAGACATGATAGATAGATAGATAGATAGATAGATAGATAGATAGATAGATAGATAGATAGATAGATAGATAGATAGAACTTTATTTTTCCCCAGAGGGAAATTAGGTTTTTTACAGAAGATCATTAAATAAATAAATGCATAAATAAGTTATACAGTCCTGATCAAAAGTTTAAGACCACTTGAAAAATGGCAAAAAATCATATTTTGCATGGTTGGATCTTAACAAGGTTCCAAGTAGAGCTTCAACATGCAACAAGAAGAAATGGGAGTGAGACAAAACATTTGTTGAGCATGCAATTTAATGAAAACAACGATTAAACTGAAACAGGCTGTTTTACAGCTGATCAAAATTTTAGGACCACATGCCTTTAAAAGGCCAAATCTGTGCAAAGATGTGGATTCATTGTCATTTTCTGTCAGGTAGTCACACGTTCTGATGGCAAAGGCAAAAAAAACTCTCCCTTTTTGAACGTGGTCAGGTTGTTGAACTGCATAAGCAGGGTCTCTCACAGCGCGCCAAGTCAAGTGGAAGACCCAAAAAAATTTCACCAGCACTGAGCTGGAGGATCCAATTGGCTGTCCGTCAAGACACTGGACGATCCTCGACCCAAATTAAGGCTATTACTGGTGCTGACTGCAGTCCCATAACCATCAGACGGCATCTGAGACTGAAGGGCTTCAAAAACAAAAAACGTCTTCAAAGACCTCGTCTCCTTGAATGCCACAGAACTGCTCGTTTGCACTTTGCAAGAGAGCACCAAACATGGGACATTCAAAGGTGGAAGAAAGTTTTATTCTCTGATGAGAAAAAATTTAACCTTGATGGTCCTGATGGTTTCCAACGTTACTGGCATGACAAGCAGATCCCACCTGAGATGTTTTCTACGCGCCACAGTGGAGGGGGCGCCATAATGGTCTGGGGTGCTTTTTCCTTCAGTGGAACAATGGAGCTTCAGGAAGTGCAGGGGCGTCAAATGGCCGCTGGCTATGTCCAGATGTTGCAGAGAGCATTCCTCATGACTGAGGGCCCTCGTCTGTGTGGTAACGACTGGGTTTTTCAACAGGACAACGCTACAGTACACAATGCCCGCAGGACAAGGGACTTCTTCCAGGAGAATAACATCACTCTTTTGGCCCATCCTGCTTTTTCAAGTGGTCTTAAACTTTTGATCAGGACTGTATACATGATGCACATATGCTTAGGTCTGAAATGTGTCGTTTTGAACTTTCTGTGAGTGGTTCTTACCACTTGGAGAAATGTTCCCACTCACCTCATGGAAACGCTTGCATCAAGCATGCCGCAACGAATTTTTGAAGTGATCAACAATAACGGTGGAGCTACTCAGTACTGAGTTCATGTTTGGAAGTTTGATTTCTGTTTTGGGGGGGTTTACAGGTTTTTTTGTAGGTGTGGTCTTAAACTTTTGATCAGCTGTAAAACAGCCTGTTTCAGTTTAATCGTTGTTTTCATTAAATTGCATGCTCAACAAATGTTTTGTCTCACTCCCATTTCTTCTTGTTGCATGTTGAAGCTCTACTTGGAACCTTGTTAAGATCCAACCATGCAAAATATGATTTTTTGCCATTTTTCAAGTGGTCTTAAACTTTTGATCAGGACTGTATAAATAAATTTATAAATTAATGTACACACACACTTTGGTGTGAATAAAGAAGAAAATTAAAAGCATATAAAACTTCTTGGCTGTCACAGTGACAGTGAGGTGTTATGCTGACGTATTGCTGTTGGTATAAAGGAGCCCCCATAGTGTTTCCTGGCACACTTCAGCTGAATTCATTGGCCGAAAGTCCTCAGTGTTGGGGTGTCAGACAGATGATATGCAGTGTTGTTCATAACGGCACTCAGTTTTGTTTTAATTCTCTCCTTTGCTACATCCTCCAGGAGCTCCAGAGTGTGTCCCATAACTGAGCTTGCCCTTTTAATTTGCTTGTTAATTCGGTGGTCTTGTCTTGCAGTGATGTTACCAGTCCACCCCACCCCAGTGTAGAAAATCACACTGGCCAACACAGAGTTGTAAATGATGTGAAGGATGTAACTTCCCACATTAAAGGAACACAGTCTCCTAAGGAAAAAAGAGCCTGCTCTGCCCTTTCTTCTACTGTATAGTTCCTCTGTGTTCTGACACCAGTCCATCCTGTCATTAATGTGGACCCCCAAGTACTTGTAGGAGTGGACCACCTCTACATCCACTCCTTAAGCAGATGGACATCACCATAAACACCTTCTGCCTATCAATCTGGGCAGATGCTTTTGTGGCCTTTGTGGTGCTCAATGGCTGTGTGAAAGATAGGCATTTTCCTTGAAGGGATATGTTTTTTGATTTGGGTGTCGTAGGCCTGTCGCTCACCTCACATCCTTATTCTCATTTCAGAAAAATGAAGGCCTGGAAGCAGAAGCGCAAGATTGCAAAAGTGCGAGGCACTCAGATTTCACAGGAGTCCAAGCGTTGGGAAGAAGACTATGAACTCATTGAGTGTGAGGGACTCTTCGAGGAATACCTGGAGATGGGTGAGATTTAAATTGCCTCTAGAGTGTTTTGACCAAGAGCTTAGATTTTAAATCATTGGGCATTAGTTCAGTGTCCTTCTTTTACTCACCCCAAGAAAATCATGTAAGCTGCCTATGTTCGTTTTGTTACAAATATTTGGAAACTGCTGTGATATATCACATATACTTGAGCTGTTCAAGAGGGTAAAACATGTAGTAACTAAATGTGACCAGCAGGTGGCTCTTAGAGTTCACAATGCACTTGTTTGTTGACCAGTCTAATTGAACTTTAATTTGATAATATCAGCTCAAAAGAAAGCCTGCAAACAATAACCGAATGCCATTTTTAAAAGTCTAATACCCCAGTGATTTCCCCCATAGGTGCTAAAAAGAGAGACACAAAACACAATAATAACACTTCTTAAAATACATACATATAAACCAGTATTCAAATTTCAAATATTAAACACAATCATATCATTAAATAACAAAATATTCAAAGTGCAGACTTTCACATAATGAAATCCAGTGCGCTGGAATCAAGTGTTTAAATCATTAATTTCCCTTGAAAAGTTTGCCTATAATAATAACAGCAATAAAAGTGGTGTCAATAAATAAATCTATCAATAAAGGAGCTTTTTATGTTATTTATAGTGTGTGTGTATAAAACTAAAAATGAGGGAAGGTTTACCTGGATAGGGAGTCTTGCCAACGTTGATTCTTCAACAACAGAAAATAATTATTGGTTGAAGCTGGCCATCTGTTCATGTGTAAAACCCAGCCATCGCTCCAACGTACTTTAGTCTCACTGTCCTAATGGCATAGTGTTATATGAGCAACGTTTTTAATTCATGCACAGCCTCGGTTTATCAGCCGTCAGCCAATTCACTCCTTCCTCTGACCGTAGTATTCTTGATGATATTCAACCACAATCTGAGCGATTTCTCCCACCTTAGATGCAGGAAGACTTCTTTCACTGGAGCCCCACATTGCAATATTTATGAGAGTACCGTGATTTCTTGACGACTTACCCTATCTTGTGCAAGGTCATACTTTGCCAATTAATTCATTTTTATCCCAGCAGCAGGTTCATAAACCACATTTCATTATATGAAGCATTTCCTGAGTAAACATTACAATTTTCAACCCATTTAATCAAATTCAAGGTCTTAGTTGTTAGGCTTGAGGCAGGAAACAGCCAGTCCAGGGTCAGAGTGCCAGTCCATCACAGGGCCCACTCATGCACATAGTCACACTGACACAGGGGCCATTTGGAATTGCTAAAGAACCCCACTGGCACAATATTGGGAATATGGGAGGAAAGCCCATGCAGACTCAGGGAGAACACGCAAATTCCAGGCAGACAATGATGAAGTGCAGGATCCTGAACTGACAGCACTCCCCACTGCCTTCCTCAATAAAGACTTTATGATAACATGCAACACACGCAATGGACACTAACCAGACAGGAGACGAAGTGGACAAACCAGCCACAGCATTAAAACCACTGACAGATGACGTGAGTTACATTGATTACAATGGCACCTGTCAAGCGGTGGGATATCTTAGGCAGCAACTGAACAGTCAGGTCTTGAAGGTGATGTGTTGCAAGCAGGAAATATGGGCAAGCGTAAGGATCTGAGCGACTTTGACAAGGGCCAAATAGTGATGGCTATATGACTGGGTCAGGGCATCTCTAAAATGGCAGGTCTTGTGGTCCAAGGAAGGGAAACTGGTAAACTGGCGACAGGGTCATGGGTGCCCAAGGCTCATTGATGCATGTGGGGAATTAGAGCTAGTCTTTCTTGTCCAACTCCACAGAATAGCTACTGTAAGCACAAATTCTGCAAAACGTAATGTTGGCCATGAGAGGAAGGTGTCATAGCACACAGTGAATTGCAGCCTGCTGTGTATGGGGTCACATAGTCAGAGACCAGAGAGAGTGCTCATATCGAAAGGGCCTACAACAAGCACATGAGCATCAGAACTGGACCGTGGAGCAATGAAAGTACAGTAGGTGGTCTGCTCTGATGTATCACATTTTCTTTTAGAACGTGTGGACAAGCTAGGTGCATCTGTTTCATTTACCTAAGGAGAGATGGATTCAGGATGCACCATGGGAAGAAGTTAAGCCGGAAAAAAGCAGCGTGATACTCTAAGTAGTGTGCTTCTGGGAAACATTGGACGTGGCATTCATGAGAATGTTACTTTGACATGTACTACCTACCTAAAGATTGTTGCAGACCATATCCCTTCATAGTAATGGTATTCCCTGTTACAGTACAAAAATTGTTCATGAATGGTTTGAGTAACATGACAAAGAGTTCAAAATGTTGACTTGGCCTCCAGTTTCCCCACATCTCAATGCAATCAAGCATCTGTGGGATGTCCTGGAAAAAGAAGTCCGATCCATGGAGGCCCCACCTCACGACGTACAGGACTTAAAGGATCTGCAGCTAACGTCTTGATGCCAGATATCACCACCTTCAGAGGTTTTGTGGAGCCCATGCTTCAACTTGTCAGGGCTGTTTAGATGGGACCTACACAATATTAGACAGGTGGTTTTAATGTTATGGATGATCGGTGTATATGGATAAAACAAGAAATGTCTTCCCCTTAGTTGTCAATATCATCAATTAAATGGGAAATATTCCATAGCAATTACATGTGCTAGTAAAGTGACTTGTAATGGATTATGCTGTTATTCAAAACTAGCCAACCCGCGGCGTAGCATACGCCGCATAATCACGCCGGGTCACGTAACTATTTAGCAGGCGGGAGTCTTGTTAGTTTTTGGAATTAACCAGACAAATTGCTCCACCAACTAAGAACGGCCATGCACCACCACCCACAGAGTCGAGAAAGAGCAATCCTCTCCATGTCCGGGCCGGGTGAGGTTTCCCGTGTTGAGTCAAATTAAGCGAAAGGCTCCACACCTGGTGGTGCCCTTCCGTCAATTCCTTTAAGTTTCAGCTTTGCAACCATACTACCCCCCCCGGAACCCAAAGATTTTGGTTACCTGGTTGGCTGCCAGGAACGATCGCCAGTTGGCATCGTTTATGGTCGGAACTACAACGGTATGTGACCGTCTTTGAACCTCCGACTTTTGTTCTTGATTAATGAAAACATTCTTGGCAAATGCTTTCGCTCTCGCTCGATTTGTTGGTGGGTGTGGCTCTGTCGTGCGTGTGCCATGGTCGGCTGCTTAGTGAATTGTTGGTGGGCGGGGCTCTGTGAGTTGGCGGGCGTGGCTTTGTTTTGCATGCGTCTTGCTTGTTAGTGAATTCTTAGAGTTGCTGGGCGTGGCTCTTTGCTGAGGAGTGCGTGCTACAACGTTAAAGCTTACTAATCACTCTATGTACACTGGCAAGCTCTACAAATGCCAGTGTTGATGTGCCATGCATTTCCTGGTCCTGGCACTGCCCCAAAATGTTTAATACACCATGCCACTAGATAAGGCCATTTCGGAAAGTGCAGGTACTGATTAGGGTGCAGCATTAGGCAGCATAGCTCACAAATGAGGCCACAAGTGCTACCTCTCCATTCTCACCACTGCACTGCAGTTATACACCTTCATGTCATGGTGGCATAGTGTTCACCAAAGTAAGATGATATATGCAATAAAGAAGTAGAGAAAGTAGCTAGGAAGGTTTCTCTGAATATTCAACTTGACCTTATTGTTCCAATGGAGTTATTGCACTACATTACAGCTGACCACGAAGGTGCGTTTCAGGATCGTGAATAGACACAGTACAAGTGTTCTGTTGATGCAATGATGTTTTAAGACAGTCCTTGAGGTTTGTATCCTCTCTAAGTAGGTATCATGGGTAGTGGAGCCTCTTTATCCATTTATCACCTTTGCTTTCTCCTTGCAGTTCTTCAGTTTGGGTTCATCACTATTTTTGTGGCTGCTTTCCCACTGGCTCCACTCTTCGCTCTGCTCAATAACTGGGTGGAGATCCGTTTGGATGCTCAGAAGTTTGTCTGTGAATATCGCCGCCCAGTGGCCGAACGCACTCAGGATATTGGGGTCTGGTTCAACATCCTGGAAGCTCTGTCTCACCTTTCTGTCATCATTAATGTAAGTAATCTGCAACAATGACCTGACCCGTCAGTAGACTGGCCTAAATGATCATTTAAAAATCTGCTAAATAAAGTAAAATAACAATAAATGTACTTGTGTGCAAGTTGTGAGTGTATGTGTCCAGCAATAGTCTTGTATTCTGTCAAGTGGTTTTTCAGACTCCCTGTCACCCTGTATTGTCTGACCATGGCTAAGGACTGTGAAATTGAGTATTAATCCATTCTACATTCTACAGTTTAATTCAATAATAGTTTAGTGGAGTTGGAGGAGAGGACAGCTCTGTGCTGAATCTGCTCAGAACTGGTAAGATGCTTTTTATGTAGAGTAACCGAGTCAAGTCAGTGGAAGAAAGGAAATACAAAGCATAGCCATTGATGTAGATGTCATCAAGGTTGGATGATGGTTTTCCTTCGCTCAATATTTCATATTGAAATAATCATGAAAGGTATGCAGAATAACTTGGTCTTGAATAGGCAGCACCTTTTGTTTCAGAGCTGATGTGGCTTCATCTTAAGGCTCTCACCCCTGAAGCACCTCACTCTCTCATTTGTTTCCCTTCTCTTCTTCTTTTTTTTTTCCAGGCTTTCCTGATCGCTTTTACCTCAGACTTTCTGCCACGTCTTCTCTATCAGTACAAGCATGACAGCAACCTACATGGCTATGTGAACTTCTCTTTGGCATACGCCCCATCAGGTTCCATGGACAGCAACAGCAGCCAGTGCCGGTAATGGGAGAAAATACTCAGCTGGAAACTGCACATAGCCTTGTGTGACTTGGTGTAAAAGGGTGAAAGTGAGGGTGTGAGGGTTGGGGGATATGAAAAGACCCAAAGCTACTGAGGTTTCTGGCTCTTAGAGCAGACTTCACCTTTGAATGTTTAGCTAATTTCTCTTCCCAATACTAACATGAATCCATCAACATACTGTTGCCACCCGGAGGGCGCTCCACCACCCAACCCCGACACAGACAGATGCAGACACAAGTCTTGCCACATAACACGGCTTTATTACCGTGGGGAAATACTTTTGTCTCGCTTCCCACAACACAGTGCAAGAACCACTATCACAATGCAAGAGAGTCCTTCTTCCTTTCTTCTCTCTTTGTTGTTCTGCCTCCAGTCCTCCTGGCAAGCTGTGTCTCCCTTCCTCCTGACTCTGGCTCACCGAGTAGTGTCTGCTGGCCCCTTATATAAGGCACCCGGAAGTGCTCCAGATGTTTGATGACCTACTTCTGGGCCACACTTTTGGGTGTAGTGAAAGAACTGCCCATGAGGGCTCAGCAGTTGCTGCAGCACCCCCTGGCAGTGCCCACGGACCCCAACAGGGCTGTACCAAACTCCAACTCCCATGGAGCCCTGCCCCAGCCCCAGGGGGGCTGCAAGCTAGTGCTCCAGGAGGAGGTAATGCTTTCTGCCCTGGTCCTCCCAGCGTGGAGGGGCCACGGCTGCCCGCCACACTGTTAAATATGGCCCAGTATGTTAAACAATGAATTAAACAAAGTAACTTTGTGAGAATTTTGTTTTGAGCATGGTGAGTGCACTGCTGTTTTTCCTTACACAGTTACACATTAATGAAAGTCGGCTCCTAGCACACATGTTGTTGCAGCTGAAACTCATTTCATTTTCTTGTGTCTGCCCGCTGGCAATACTGTAGTGCCTGGGCACACCTTACTCTGTCTCAGTCCTGTCCTGTCCACTCCTCACTTTGCTGCTCCAGTGTGTAAGTGAGCCTGTAGCTGAATGCAATGGTGTCTTCCATGTCCGTTTGTCGAGTCTGATGCCAAATGCTTTCTAAAATTGAGTTCAGTTGAATGCAAAAATTCTAATGAGGATATAATTAGTATATTCAATCATAACTAAGAATATTGGATGTCAGAATTAATGATTGCCACTTCCTGGAATGGAGCAGCTTTACTGCTTTTTTTTAAAACTCTTTATCTAGTAGTTGCATGCATAGCCTCAATCCACCTAATATTGAATTTTTGGTTCAATTATTTCAAAAAAAGGAAAGAAACAGCTTGTGTCAGTCATCGAAGCTTCTGTGTCAAGTGAAATTATAGATGATTAGAGGCAGCAGCCATGCCGAGGCAGGAGTTTTAAACACACTGTGCACTTTCAAATGGTGTACCCTCTAGATATGGTGTGCACCACGGAATGAAGGTAATAAGCTGTATGCTAAGTAGCGCAAGCACATTCAGTTTAGCCTCTAGGAAAAATGCAAGATATTTTCAGGTCTTTCTGCATTGATATTCCTTACACACAGTGCCTTGTGAGTTCATGTGGACTCTTTAAACAAACTTTGTAGAAGTTGCAGATCTGCTCTTGCTCCAGTCTGTATTCTTATTTTATTTGAAGAAGAGAGGTGTTGTGGTGCAGTGATTAGCGCTGCTGCTTCAAAGCTCCAGGAGTTTGCATGTTCTCCCTGTATCTCCATGTGATTTCCTTCAGGTGCTCTAGTTTTATTTTAATTTTTTTTCAAAGATGAGTTAGTTGTTAATTGGTGACTTTAATCGTGATTCGTAGGATTGAGCATTGATGTCTACACGCCTGGGCACTGTGATGGACTGGCACCTTGTCCAGATGTCACTCTTGCCTTGTGCCGAGTGCTGCTGGGATAGGCTCTGACTTTTTGTTACCATCAATAAATTAGGATCATTAGAAAGTTGAATGAATGAGTGGACAAAGCTGAATATGACAAACTAAATCCTGTCAGACATATTTACATTAGTGCCTTTATCTCATTCACACAGCGTATAGCATTGTCACTTCGCAGTGTCTGAGGCCTAATGTAGTCCTTCACTGCTTTGCCTTCTGTGTGCAGTGGGCATGACTTCCATGCGGTTTCCTTTAGCTGTTAGGAGGGTGGTCAAATCCGGCATGGGCAAGTGTCTTTTGTTCTTTAATTATTTCACCTTATACAATTTCTTGTATTAGGAATTTGTTAGTTTTCACATACCCCTTTGGGGTCAGCCATCATACAGCGCCAGGTTAAGGGCCCAGCAGAGTAGGATCTCTTTTGGCAGAAACAAGGATTTGAACTGGCAACTTTCCCAGATGCCAGCTATGGCAAATGACTGGTGAAGATCCCAGACCAGGACACTCCTATGGGAGAGGACTTATTGGGGATAATACCTCCCCCGGAACACGAGAGGGTGGGCCCCCCCCCAGAGTATGTCGGGACCACGGGCTTGGAGCTTGGAAGCTTAACCCAGCTGGGGCCCGTGGTCACCATCAGGGGGTGCCTGGATGATTATGGAGCCCTGGACTACAGCACTTCTGCCACACTCGGAAGTGCTGCCAGAAGAAGGTCCGGGGGCACCTGGAGTACTTCCGTGTGCCCATGCACCACTTCCGCCACTACCAGAAGTGCTGCCAGAAGAAGGTCCGGGGGCACCTGAAGTACTTCCGTGTGCCCATGCACCACTTCCGCCACTACCAGGAGTGCTGCCAGAAGCCAGTCCGAGAGCACCTGGAGCACTTACGGGTACAGTATAAAAGAGGCCACCTCACTGCATTCAGGGAGCCGGAGTCGGGAGGTGGAGGACAGAGCTTGCAAGGAGAGGAGTGGAGGTGGCAGAAGAATAGAGAAAGAGAAAGAGAGCGAGAAAAGAAAAGAAGAAAGGACTGAGCAATTATTGCTGGGGATTGTGCACCGTGTGCTGAAAAAAGGAAGAAAATAAAAACGTGTGTGCTTGCACTTGTGAGGTCTGCCTGTCTGTGTCGGCATTAACTTCCACACAGCGTGGATCCTTAGCCTCAGAGCCACCACTCCTTCCCTGCACCCCTCTTTGGTTTATTGCATTCAGCAAATAAGCTCAGAAAAAGAATGGGTGGATGAGTGTGTTTGTGTTTTTCTTTTTCACACTTATTTTCCTTCTAAATACTATCATAACAATCACAACTGTAATTATGACAGCAGCCTAAACTATTAATGAAGAAGGTCAATCAGCTTTAGCAGATATCAGTAAAGAATGAAATACTGCTCCCCTCTGAAAGTCAGAATGAACAGGAGGGCAGGTGGTCCCATCCGACAGAGCAATGCTGCTGACTGTGCACTTCTCAACATGCCCATCTGATTCGGACCTGGCGGGATTTTTGTAGCCATTTCTGAACCAGTGATTTCTTAGCTGTTCAGGTAGAGTGCATTTGGTTCATAATGAAGGGTTCTCATTCTCCTCTATTTCTTCCAAAACAGGTACAAGGCATTTAGAGATGAAAGCGGCAATTACACCCTCTTTTACTGGGAGTTATTGGCAGTGCGCCTTGGCTTCATTATTGCCTTTGAGGTAAGACATCTGCCCTCACAAGCGTATTTATTTTTGTTGTGTCCCTCACTCATTTGTGGAGTTTGACATCGCATTAAATGCTCCTTTCTTTCTAATGTGAACAATATGTCAAAGACGAGACAAAAGAGTCACAAAAAGATTTGGGGCAGCCACCTATATAATTGTTATTGGCTGTAAAAGAGTTAAATTGAGAGTACATTTGTGTACAGAAAACAGAACTGTCTTGATGAGGCAAAGATGGCGGTTTTAAAGCAAAGAATAGGAAGTGACGTCATCGGGACCGGAACCGGAAGTGATGTTATTACACCTGGAACCGGAAGTGATGTCATTGGGACCAGGCGGAATTTCCTGTAATTGGTTTACAGTGGAAAGAGTGAAAGGGTCAGTACACTTCGCCACCCCCTGGTCTGGTAAGAATTATCCTCATTCAGGCCCTTTAGCTGCCTTGTGACAAATAATCTTCATATATAATACGCTACCACAGCTGTCCGCTTGTCTGTCCAGGATTTTAAATCACCTGTAGCTTGCAAACCATTTGACCTACTGACCTGAAATTTGGTACACATATACTACATGACCTCTACTGTCCGCTTTCGGGGTGGTGATTGACCTCCAAGGTTAAAGTTCAACCCAGGAATGTCAAGGTCAAAAATTAAATAACCTGTATTCTGTAATTTGGTACACAAATACTACACTGAAACTCTACACTACAGCTTTATATTAAAAGTGAGGAGTTTTGGAATTATTACTCTTTTTATTTCTACTTTATTTTATTGTAGAATCAACTCTCGGCAGCGCACAGCAGGGCGGCCATGCAGCGCATGTGTACGGGTGCCGTTCTCATTCCTACCACCTTCGCCGTCACTTCCCCTACCTCTTCATATCTTAAATCATTCTTGAGGCAGATTGCAGACTTAAGTGCCAGTGTAAGTGAAAAAATAAAGAAAACGTACTAAGTAATTGCAACACAAACACTGACTTAATCAGTTTTAACGTGAAAAGATTCAGACGAAAGAAGAGAAGAAGTGGGCTGCTAGGGTGGTGAAAAGAAGAGCTGCTCAGGAAGTAGCGAGTGCATCAACCTCTGAGCAAACGAATGGTAAACGTACAGAGAAAGAGGAGGAAAACTATGAAGAACGCACCCAGCATTGACGACAAGCTGACGCAGAGCGAAAGAGAATTGCTCAAGCAACTGAGAGCAAAGAGCAGACCATACAATAAAGATGAGCCAACGCTGAGCGAAAGAGAATCAGAAGAGCACAAGAGGCTAATCGATGTTGGAAATCAGTGGTCAAAAGTGCCAGAATTGCAAAGGCAAATGAGACAGAACAAAATGCCATTCGGCGATGACAAAGAGACGCTAATCGTGTGAGAGCTAAAATGAATGAGAGCAATGACCAGAGAGTATATTGTTTAAGACAAAACGTGGCAAGTAGGTGTATTCACTGCACGTTATCGAGCAGTGCGCAATTACTGGTAAATAAATAAAGAATTTGGTAATTAACTGATAAAGTACATCTTTTGTAAGATAAACTGATTAGCTGACTGTCAAATCCAAACTGGCCCCTTGTGGTTAAGTGCAGTCTTATCCAGCCTTGCATCTCTAATTCGTTAAGGAAATCCTATAAACAGAAAAGGGGCATCTGGGGTTTCTGTTACCTTTCTCTAAACGTAGCATTGGACAGCTATTGGTACAACCGACTCTCCAGGCATTACTGTAGAAACCTGCCTCTTCTTCTTTCGTGAGGAAGAGATGTGTCTCTGGCACTTTGATATGGTAGGAACACGACAACATGATTCTGTGGTAGCAAGCAGTAGGAATGCTCCTTAGAAGCTGTTTGTAGCAGTATGGCACTGACTGGTATCTGACTAAAGAGGAGCCTCTGTCTAGTAGTTATGCCACAGATTCAGAAAGAGGCATGTAAGAGTACCAGTCCAAATTCCTACCCCTGTGACCCCATCCCAAACTGGGAATGTCATGTGAGAATGACAAATCATCCATATAAGGGCAAACAATGAAATCCACTTTCATTTCTGACATAGTAAGCCCATCATTGTCCAGGGTTCTACATGTGAGAGTGGAGTGAGTTCACCTTTTGGAGATTACAGTCGTGGCCAAAAGTTTTGGCAGTGACACACATGTTGTGTTTTGCAAAATTTGCAGCTTCAGTTTTTATGGTGGAATATCACATTGTTTTTATATCATTGTGCAGAGTGATCAGATGCATACTAATTCATTCCAATGAGCTTTATTAGCATAGAAAGTTCACTTTATCACAAAAACCCATTGTCACTTATTTTAGCCCTGACACAAAATGATCAGCTAAAAGTGTCCAGCAAGCGCCAGGACCGTCACCTCTTGAGGAGTCAGCTACAGGTTCGTGTTGCCACTGGTGCAGAGCTGGCTCAGTATTGGCAGCAGGCAAGTGTGAGGGCATCTGCACACACAGTGAAGCAAAGACATTTGGACAACAGCCTTGTGTCACGAAGGGCAGCAAAGAAGCCACTTCTTTCTAAGAAAAACATCAAGGACAGGCTGAAATTCTGCAGTACAAGGATTGGACAGCAGAAGACGGGTGCAAAGTTCTTTTTTCAGATGAATCCTCTTTCTGACTATCTGGAAAATCGATTGTCCAAAGAAGGAAAGGGTGAACGCTACCATGAGTCCTGTGTCACTGTGCCAAAAGTGAATGAAGCATTCTGAGACAATCCATGTGTGGTGTTGCTTCTCATCACAGTTCTTCCCAAGAACACAGCCCTAAATAAAGAATGGTATCAAAACGTCCTCCAAGAGCAACTTCTCCCAACAATCCAGGTGCAGTTTGGTGATGACCTGTGTATTTTCCAGCATGATGGAACACCATGTCACAAGGCAAAAGTGATCTCTTGGAGATCATAACATTGAAAGTTTGGACCCGTGACCAGGAAAGTCCCCAGATCTGAATCTCTTTGAGGACTTGTGGTCAATTCTCAAAAAGCGGGTGGACAAGCAGAAGCCCACAAATTGTGATCAACTCCAAGCACTAAAAAGGCAAGAATGGATCAGAATCAGTCAGGATTTGGCCTAGAAACTGATAACCAGCATGCCAGAGCGAATTGCAGAAGTTATGAAGAAGAAGGATCAACACAGGAAATACTGCCTCTTTACATAAATTGGATGTATTTGCCAATAAAAGCTTTTGAAACTTATAAAATGTTTATAATTGTTCTTCAGTACACCATAGAAACATGTAAAAAATAATCTGAAAATGCGTAAGCAACAAAGTTTGCAAAACACAACATTGGGGTCACTGCCAAAACTTTTGGCCACTACTGTACATTGTAGAAATACAGTATGGATAGAATCATACTACTTTATGTATTGAGATAAATTAATTAAATTAAAGACATAAGACTTTAAGGCAACTTTGTGCCATGCCCACAAATGCACATTGCTAATTTAGTTGTCAATATGCAGACTGAAATCACAAATGAACCAGCAGAGGATCCGTGCCAAACTGTGTGATTTGGTATTCAGTAAAAAAGTGTTAATGTGTGATATTATGTATAATGTGATATATATATAATATCTCCAGCAGGATGAATTAACTTCATTAATAAAGTCCTGCTTGGGGCTTCAGTATCACTTTACTTTCTAAAAGCTGGCACAGAGCCACCTCCCTCAATTTTCTTGGCATGTTTGGCCTCTCCCAGCTATTTCTAATTATGATGGTTTCCCTTCTGTCTGTCTGCTGCAGCATGTGGTCTTCTTCATGCTAAGGGTGATTGACTGGATAGTGCCAGATGTGCCCGAGTCCCTGGCACTCAAAATGAAGAGGGAACGCTACCTTGCCAAGCAGGCGCTGGCTGACAACCAGGATGCTCTTCTGATGGTGAGTCGGGGATCAGCGTCCTCAGAAGGTCAGTACATCACAGTATCACACATCTGTCTGCTACGTCCCTCCGTCTTGCAATGGCAACAGTTACATGCTCCTCACACTTGTTGGTTTGTCTTTGGTAGAATGAGACAGGTGATGAGACAGCCCACAAGACAGATATATGAGGTAATGAAATTCAAAGGGGCGTCCAGAGCCTCACTATTCTGAATTCAGATGACTAGCAATGGTTCAGACTGCAAACATGACTAATGGGAGAAGAATGGGTGAAACATGCACTGTTATGTGGACGTGGCCTGGCAAGATGGCCCATGAGGCTTTCATTAAACACAATGACAGACAAGTGGTCTGCCTGTTTGCATTTTGAAACACCTCGATTTCCCATACTCTATCAAATCTGCCTCATACCAATAAATATGGATACTTGTAAAGTTTCTCAGAACTGCCCATTCCTACTGACTGCGGTACGAAGGCAGCACAGTGCCACAGCTGATAGTGTTAGATCCTCTTTAAATGCCAAGTTTGTGTCAGGCTTTTGTAAGTTCTACCTTTGTCCAGCTGCATTTCAAAGATGCATTCATTCCCCTGGCCAAAGGAAATTTACTTGATTTGAGTGATAGGACTAACATCCCATTCAGGGTTATTGTTGCCTGTCCTGCACCCATTGCTTCCAGGTGGGCAAAGAAAATGAATTAATGAATGTATTGCAGTAATAGTCATCAGTTCAGTTTAATGAAACCTTTCAGATAAGAGGTATGGTTCCAAAGTTGATCGTTTATGATTGTCGAGAGCTATACGGGTTGGTACATTTTTCTTTTTCTGTTTGAATTTTCTCCCACTTCTCAAACATGTTCAGATTAGGTTAGGTCTAAATTTGCCCTATTGGAGTGAATGTGCCCATTGCCCAATGCTGGGTCCTTTATTTCACCCGATGGTTCCTGGATAGGAGGTTAACATCAGGTTATTTGTTTTGAAATAGAATGAATGGATTACCCTAACTTTACAGTAAAACTGAACAGAATTTGGGTTTGTTACAATTCCACATTATTAGGGTGAGCCAAAAAGAAGTACCACATTTCAAATGTTTATTCTACAAAAATGCTACAAGATAAAATAAATTTCATTACAACACAAAAAAATGGTATACAAAATAGATTTTTTTCACTGTGTTTTAAAAACAATATCTTCAAGGTGGTGGCCATCATTAGTGATACACTCTTTGAGACGATTTCTGAATGCTCACATGACTCGTTTGGCCATTTCAAGGAGAATAGCTGCGATTTGGTGGTGAATAGTGTCCTTGAGGGCTTCAAGGTTTTGAGGTCGGTGTGTGTATATTCCTTCGTCTTGAGATAGTCCCACAAGAAGAAATCGCACGGAGCGAGATCAGACGAACGGGAAAGCCACCCGACATCACCGCACAGGGAAATCAGAAACATCTCCCACAAAACTTGCATGAATCCCCGCGCCGTCTGAGCAGTTGCACCATCCTATTGAAACCAGGCATCCACCACATCCATTTCTTCCACTTCTCTAGTATTTCAATGTACAGTAGAACCTCTGGTCACAAACATTTCTGAACACATACAAATCGGGTTACGATCAAAAAGTTTGCCAAAGTTTAGCATCTGTTCACAACCACACGCTCTGGTGGTGAACAAAAACACTGGCGGCCAGTTTTCCCTACGCGCGTTCGTACGCGTCAATGATTTCCCATTCTCCGTTTCCCATTTTCTTTTGTTTGAGTATACAGGGCCTAACAAAGCAGCTGATGTTGCAAAAGGAGTTACAATGTTAACCAAACAGAGGCCTCAAGTGCTGGAAGAAGTGGAAAAACTGTTGCTAGTGTGGTCGAACAAGAGGCAACTTGCAGGGGATAGCGTAAGTGAGATGATCATATGCGAGAAAGCCAGGAAGATTCGCTGAAAAAAAATCCTTCTTTGAGTGGTGAAGGTGAGGAATTTAAAGCCAGTAGAGGACGGTTTGAAAAGTTTCACAAGAGAAGTGCCATTTAATTTTTTTTCCCTGTGCTTAAAACACATAAAAAAGTGTTTACAGCGAGCGGTTCGTAAGGGTCTAGGGCAAACTCTTACAATGTTAGTTTTCTCTGTTGTTCAAGGTTTTCTCAGTGTTATTCAATGTTTTTACATTTAGTTTACTATTACACTGCATTCTATGGTATGATTAACTATTTTTGTGCTTAAAAAATATATATTTACATACAGTTTGTACGGTCTGGAACAGATTCATTGTATTTACATTTAATCTTATGGGGAAATTATGTTCGGGTCGCGACCAAATGACCAGAGGTACCACTGTAATGTTCTGAAGTGATGGTGACTGTTGCTCCACTGTCCTCAAAAAAATTCTGTGCACCAAACCGTAACACGCTTATCGTGCAGGGGTTCACGAGGGTTGGTTTCAGCCCAATAGCAAATGTTTTGCTTATTTACACAACCATTCAAATAGAAATGTGCCTCGTCGCTGCACGTGATGATGGCATCTCGCTGAACGTTTTGCAGAATATTCGCACACAACTATCTACGGCTATCCCCGTCTCTCTCAGTGAGTTCCTGCACTACCATCATTTTGTATGGATGGAAATTAAGGTCCTCATGCTAAATCCTCCTCAAAGACGTGTTGGAAATGCCTACGGCAGAAGTGTATTTGCACGCTGAACGTGTAGGAGACTGAAAAATTGATGTCCTTACACATTCTGCAGACGTCCCGGTAGGGCAAGGTCCCCGGTCGTCTGCCACATTAATTTGTTTGCTCATAAAAACGCCCTAAATGTAATCATTTCATCTTAAAATATAACTTTACAAAAAAGCAAAAAAGTTTACAAATGTCACATTTTTGTACAGCTCCTACATATCTTGAATACTGCCATACCCGCGGGGTCAATTTTGACCCACCATGCCCTAGAGATTTGACTGTGTATTTAGGGTACTTTTTGTTTACAACCCATAAAAAGGTATATAAAGTATATCAAATCAAAAAAGAAATTCAAAATAGGTATCAGAAAAACCCGATTTCCAGTGCACCTAAAGATTGGTGTCAGAAAACACCTTTAAGGCACAGGATTGAGTGGGCATTTGAAGACATTGTCTGGGTTCATGCATTGATCTTCATGGTGTGCCCTTCTGTCCCTTGATGGTGTTGTCACTGGCGTAACTGTTGCTCTTGCTTTGTTGGTGTGGTCTCTGGTGTCAGTCTGTGTGTGTCTGTGCTTTGATGTGCTGACTGTCTTGTTCTGTGTTTGCTAGTCACTCTTGGTGTCCATGTGCTAAGGTAAGGAATGATATTCTACCTCACTTATTCCATATGAACTTAGATGGAACTGAAGGCACAGGGGCAGGTAGGGGGCTGCATGGCTTGCTTTTAGTCGCACTTTTTACCCATTTCCTTGAATGAGACCTGTCAAAGCCTGTGCTAAGAGAAATGGGTAATCTCCTATTCTGGTTGGACATCCCAGAAATGCTGCATGTAACAACACCCCCAAGCATTCTGATGATGTTCAAGAAAGTAGAAATAGAGTTTGGCTGGTGGCTGGAGGTCTGTGGGCTGCACGTCTGTGTACTAATCACTACCTGCCGTCTTCCTTCCTATTCAGAGTTTGACTTTTATGCTGCTACAAGGCACTGTTTCACTTGATGGATGGTGGAAGGGTCACGTTCAGCCATCACACACAATTTAACCACACAATGAGAAAAAGAAGCCATTGTAGCCTAGTGGTTAAACCCCGGGACTGGTATCTACCAGGTTTACAGCTCAGGTCTTGCCACCCACTCACTTTGTAAATCAGTGCAAGTCAGTCAACCTGCCTAAGGTTCAAATGTGAAAAACCACATGGGGGACAGTCAACTGAGAAGTTCATTCTACTGTGTGCCGTCCACACAGAACATAAAAAATATATAAGGACGCATCCGGGATATCATCTTAGATAAGATGTCTTCCAAATAAACAATGAGAAGGACAAGAGATGAGCCATCAGATATAGCTGGGTGGCAGCTGGGACTGAGATTAAAGATTTATTATCTCTTGAGCCAGCTTCTGTCATTCCCAGAATACCTTTCTGAAGTTTTGGCTTCTCCTCTCACTGACTGCCAATCAATCAGAATTCTTTATTAGAAATGAAATCAATATCACCCTTTCACTCATTCCATTGAGTCAATTTTGAAAACAGCTGTACCAAGCTAATTGTAATTTATCACAGGGGTTTTCATAACCAGTGATTAAAATCCCAGTGGCAGGAGGGCACACCGGTGTCGAGACGAGGAGTCACTTTTTGGTGTTTTTTTCTTACCTTGTGGACTTGTCATTACTAACGTGTTTCAATGTCTGTCCTTTGTCCCTTTGTTTTTTTGCTGGTCCCAACAGCAAGTGACTCAAGCAGCCTGAGTTAGGACGCTGGGCTGGCAAGTAGAAAATCAAGACTGCAAAGAGAGACCCTGTTGGCTGTTGGGGCTTCGCTGGACCTTCAAGTAGCACCCATTTGGGTGCAGAGTGGCACCAGGACAAATTGTAGAGCCATGGACACAGCTTCTTCAAACATGTGGTTCTCATGCCCATGTTCAGTGTGTAATTTCATGTGATTCTTCTGGAAAAGCACATCTAAAAATGCACTGAACTGAATGCTGCAACAACACTGGCTCACATTCAGAATATGCCAATACAAAGAGCCTGATTTCTTCATCTTGCCAATTTACTGCATGGTCTCAGATCCTGGTACCACTGAGCCAGAAAGGTACAGAAAAGAGAAACTGGATTCTTGGACTTTGTTATTTCTCATATCAGTTTTTATTTATTAGGCTTTGTGTTATGTTATTAGTTGCTGTTCAAAGCAGAAATGCTTCTTTTTATTGGATTTATGGATGAAGGCATGGTGGCACAGTGGCTAGTGCCGCTGTTTCTCATCTCCAAGAACCTTGGTTTACAGTCTATGTGGAGTTTGCACGCTTCTCCCACATCTGCAAGACTTTGGATGCATGTTAGTCCGGCGTAGGTGTGTGCACGAGTGAGCGCAACAATTGGCTGCCATACCATCGGGGGCTTTTGCTCATTATGGACTCCAACTCCTCACTACATAGTAATGAAAAAAGTGAATTGAAAAAGTGGATGGATGGATGGTAAAATAAAATGACATGCTGACTCACAGATGGGCAGGATGCACCCCTGTTGGCTTGGTATGAGTGAGAGAGCGCTGGGCTGGTGTCCAATCCACAGCAATGGAATACAAGCAACACGTTTAGAAAACGGAGGCATTGATGATTTAAACACCCATTTGAATACATTCTCATTATACTTTATGATATAAAGTATTATATATTCTGATGTATCTTATCTGAGTGGAGACCCGGATTGTATTGCCATTTAAGTTACTGTTTCAGATTGATCTATTTTGCAGTTTTTCAATTCATTCATTCATTGTAGTGAAATATTATTTATGAATGTTAATGTTTTCAGTTGGAATTAATTTATCTGTTTCCATGACTTGGTTTCTAATCGAGGTCCTGTATGTATGCTGCTACATGACTTTTGGTTTGGTTCATTTGGTGGACAGCTTTGCCACCTCATAGGTGGGGTTGGCGCCAGCAGAGCTGTTGCTTTAAGCTGCCCACCTCCCGTTATAGCACCTCATGGCCTCAGGAGGCTAAGTTTGAACATTTCAGAGTAAAAGTGGTAACGGTGAACAGATCACCTATACGAGGAGACTGTCTACATAAAGCTTGTGACGTCAGATTCGGTTCAAATGTGTAGCCTGGAAATTGAGTACTGCTTATATTTATGGGGCCTTCCACAGTAAATATGGGAAAAGCAGCCACTACCCAGCAGCCTGGGTTAGGGGGTTTGATAATGGAAGGATGGATGGCTCTGACTTGCTTTTTCACTCACTTGTCATCATGCTGACAAGACATATATAAAGATTCTCAGTTTAACTGAACCACTGCGTCCAGTGACCACTAAAGTGTGGTCATCTTTGCCATTACAAGTCACTTGTGGTATTGTGTGTAGACAGATTTTAGGTCACAAGACAGGCAAAAGAAATATACAGGGACGGTTTTAGAAATTAGAATGTTAGAACAATCGAGACGAGAACAGGCCATTCAGCCCAACAAAGCTCGCCAGTCCTGTCCACTCAATTCTTCTAAAATAACATCAAGTCGAGTTTTGAAAGTCCCTAAAGTCTTACCATCTACCACACTACTTGGTCGCTTATTCCAAGTGTCTATCGTTCTTTGTGTAAAGAAAAACTTCCTAATGTGTGTGTGAAATTTACCCTTCACAAGTTTCCAACTGTGTCCCTGTGTTCTTGATGAACTCATTTTAAAGTCACCATCTCGATCCACTGGACTAATTCCCTTCATAATGTTAAACACTTCAGTCAGGTCTCCTCTTAATTTTCTTTTTCTTAAACTGAAAAGGCTCAGCTCTTTTATTCTTTCCTCCAAACTCATTCCCTTTACCCCTGGCATCAGCCTCCCTGGACTTTCTCAAGTGCTGCTGTGTCCTTTTTGTAGCCTGGAGACCCAAACTGCCCCCTGTACTCCAGATGAGGCCTCACCAGTGCATTATAAAGTTTGAGCAGATCCTCCTGTGACTTGTACTCCACACATCAAGGCGCTATATAACCTGACATTCTGTTAGCCTTCATAATGGCTTCTGAACACTGTCAGGAATGAAGGTCAATACATGAATTGGACACGCAACACCGAGCTGTGTTAGGCAGAGTGGTGGCTCTGAGGCTAGGGATTTGCACTGGCAATTGGAAGGTTGCCGGTTCGAATCCCGTAAATGCCAAAGGGGACTCTGCGCTGTTGGGCTCTTGAGCAAGGCCCTTAACCTGCAATTGCTGAGCCCTTTGAGTAGTGAGAAAAGCACTATATAAAATCAAAGAATTATTGTTCATTTTGACTCTGTAAAGTCTTCTCACAAACGGCAACACAAATCACGCATGTGGTCAGTGACCATAAGGCATTTATACTTGTTGCAGCTCATTTGATCGGACATTGATATTCTCTCAGCCAGTGGGTGACAGTGTCTGATCAACAATGTCACAGCAGAGGCATTGAGACTCTGCCTATGGAAGAAGAGTTGTGCGTGTTATCTTGTCTTTAACAGCAAAAAAAGAAGATGGTGGGGTGTCCACCCCATTAAGCAAAAAGGGAAGGCGAGTATAATATTCTCGTGAGTGGGATGACCTACATGATGAACAGATGCACTTTTTTGCAAGTCCACCTTGCACTTTGATGGCCTGTTGCATCACATACAGCCCTTCGTTCATCATCCTGGCACCCACTTAACCAGCTTCTCCTTACAGTTCACCATTTTGAATACACAGCACTGCGTCTGCATCGCTGCATAGTTTGAAAAAATTCTGAAGCACCAATGCATGTAGTATAAGCCTTGGTTAGGTCAGGCAAACGTAGTCTGAATACAAAGAACCAACTATCTTGGGGTTAGGCAAGAAACCAAAATTTTAAAAAGGAAGGAATAAGCAGTAAAGTCAACAATATGACTGATGACAGAGTAGCGAACTATTAGTGGAACCTAAATAGTAAAGCATAAAGCACAACACCCTTCCCTTACACCTGTAAAGTGCTGTCCTTCTTTTACAGAGGTGTCATTAGCCCTGCATGTTTGCTGGAAGGTCATGGTGACACTTGAAAGTTCTTTGTCATGTACTGCTGTAGCCTGCATGTGTATCATATGTAGACGAATGGGGGGATTTTTGGAGTATTCTGTCAAATATTGAAGTTCTCCAGATATGATGCTTTCATGACAATGAAGGTGTTCATTAATATTACAATAGCATATATTCAGTATAAAGCCATGTGCCAAGCAGTAAGGTCAGTGGTCTTTCTGTTGGCTGAAAAAAAAAGTAAGGGGGACTGGAGGTCTAAGAATATGAGAGCTTAGGGTCACAAGTGGAAACCAACAGAAATCGGTCTATCTTGTCACAGTCTGAAACTAATGTGGCACTAACAGTGTGAAGTATTGGCAGTAGAAGTATTTTGTGGTGTACAGTATAACAATCGCCTTCCTTCTGCTCAATATCCAGTACTTGGCCAGGATTAATGATTTCTTCTATTAATGGCGTCCTATAAAAATAGTTACTATTTTATGCAAGCCTATGTAGGGCAAATGATAAATGAAAAATAAATGAGCTGCAGGAGATGAACCTAACATGAGGTGAAGCAGAATCTGTAGCTCAAGACAGGACCAGATGAAGGCAAATCGTTGACGTCTTATGTGCCTTTCGGCACAAAGAGGATGAATCTCACCCAATAGGGCAAAGCCTTCTCACATAACAGAAGGGCGGATAATTATTCATTAAGGTGTTCTTTATCCACATGTTACAAAATGTCAAACTTTGATTGGTTACAATGTGTACACATTAAAGGAAATAGGAAGATGGTCCTGCTGACTAGCTGGCAGTGTTTTCTCAATTGCCAGAAGTACAGTTGTGGCCAAAAGTTCTGAGAATAACCCAAGTATTGGTTTTCACAAAGTTTGCTGCTTCAGTGTTTTTAGATCTTTTTGTCAGATGTTTCTATGGAATACTGAAGTAGAATTACAAGCAGTTCATAAGTTTCAAAGGCTTTTATTGACAATTACATTACGTTTATGTGCAGAGTCAATATTTGCAGTGTTGTCTCTTCTTCTTCAAGACCTCTGCAATTCGCCCTGGCATACTGCCAATCAAATTCTGGGCCAAATCCTGATTGATGGCAGCCCAATCAATGCTTGGAGTTTGTCAGAATTTGTAGTTCTTTGTTTGTCCACCCGCCTCTTGAGGATTGACCACAAGTACTCAATGAGATTAAGGTCTGGGGAGTTTCCTGGCCATGGATCCAAAAGTTCAATGTTTTGTTCCCTGAGCCACTTAGTTATCACTTTTGCCTTATGGCCCGGAGCTCCATCATTGTTTGTCACCAAACTGTTCTTGGATGGTTGGGAGAAGTTGCTCTTGGAGGATGTTTAAGTCTCATTCTTTACTCAGGCCTGTGTTCTTAGGCCAAATTGTGAGTGAGCCCACCGTCTTGGCTGAGAAGCAACCCCACACATGAATGGGCTCAGGATGCTTTACTGTTGGCATGACACAGGACTGATGGTAGTGCCACTCACCTTTTCTTTTTTCCAATGTGGAAAGCAGCCCGGACACAGACAGACAGACACAGATGGTTCAAACCCAAGCATACATTTATTGCACATTGTCTATTTACAACTGTGTACGCACAAGCCAGTGCCCCTGCACCAATCACCCTTAATCCTGGCCTCTTTCTTCGATGACTCTCTTTTTGACCACATCCAATCCTCTCCTCTGAGCTACGTCCACTTCCACCCGACTCCAGCTATTGAATGGAGGGAGGCGGCCCCTTTTATGTCCACCCGGACGTGCTTCAGGTGCCTCTCGATGAACTTCCGCCGGCACTTCCTGGTGTGGTGGAAGTGCTGACGTCCAGGGCTCTTTAGGCATCCGGGCGCCCCCTGGCGGTGATCATGGGCCCCTATAGGGTTGAGCTTCCATGCTCTGTTCCCGTGGTCCCCATACCAACCAGGACAGCTGCCCCCTCGTGGTCCAGAGGAGGCATAATCCCTCTTCCGGTCCTTTCAGGTGTCCTGGCTGGGTACCGCGCCCAGCCGCTTGCCACACCAGATACCCCATACAATCGGAAAGGGGATTCATCAGAGAAAATTACTTTACCCCAGCAGTCCAATCTCTGTACCTTTGGCAGAATATCAGATTGTCCCTGATGTTTTTCTTGGCTTCTTTGCTGCCCTTCCTGACACCCACCAGGCCATCCTCCCAAAGTCTTTGCCTCACTTCCACCTGCTTGTTGCCATTCCTGAGCAAGCTCTGCACTGGTGGTGCCCTGATCCCAAGCCATGAATAAAGAATGGGACCAAAACATCCTTCAAGAGCAACTTCTCCCAACCATCCAAGAACAGCTTGGTGACGAACAATGATGGAGCTCCGGGCCATTAGGCAAAAGTGATAACTAAGTGGCTCGGGGAACAAACCATCAAAATTTTGGGTCCATGGCCAGGAAACTCCCCAGACCTTAATCCCATCGAGAACTTGTGGTCAATCCTCAAGAGGCGGGTGGACAAACAAAAACCCACAAATTCTGACAAACTCCAAGTATTGATTATGGGCTGCCATCAGTCAGGATTTGGCCCAGAAGTTGATTGCCAGCCTGCCAGGGTGAATTGCAGAGGTCTTGAAAAAGAAAGAAGGGCCAACACTGCAAATATCGACTCTTTGCATAAACTTAATGTAATTGTCAATAAAAGCCTTTGAAACTTATGAACTGCTTGTAATTCTACTTCAGTATTCCATAGAAACATCTGACAAAAAGATCTAAAAACACCGAAGCAGCACACTTTGTGAAAACCAATACTTGTGTCATCCTCAGAACTTTTGGCCACAACTGTACATGTGTGCTGAGGAGTTGCCTTCTGAATAGACAAGGCCTGTTTAGAATGTGAAGTGTGGATGTGCTTTACTCTGACATGTCCTAATATTTTTGTACAAGGCTTCATTTTTTAATTTAAAATAAAGTATAGCCTGCTAACACATATGTGCTTGGGTAATAATGCTTAGTAACCGACAAGTGATACTGTACTGTCTGACGATGGATAATTAAGAGCAGTGTATGACTTGCACTGTCATTGTTCATTTGTTCTGATATTTGCTGGCATTTCCAACCTGATTTCCTCTCCCAAAAGAAGATGGCAAAACCCAATAAGCTCTTATAAACGGGCCTCAAATGACCCATTTTATATCTCAGTCCATTTCTCTGTTGCTAAATGCACTTGCTTCCAGGGTTCAGAAAACGATAAAACGACTTATGGCAAAGGAACGGGGCCTCTTTGAGACGTACTTGTTGGTAAGCATGCCAATCAGTGTCCACCCCAGAATTAAATAAGCGTGAGAAATAAAGGATCTGCACTTTCCAGTTGACATATGAAACACTCGTTCAGACCACTGTCTGGCATCTCGGCAGCCATTACACCAAGGTTTGACATGATATGACCTCACAACCACAACACTAGTATTTATGACCAATACAACTATGTGACCGTATCATCAATGCTGTCAACCCTTCAACTAAAATTCAATATTTAAAAATTAAAAAAATGTAAAATTAAAAAATCAAAATTTACAAACATAAACATGATGCTGCTGATGCTAATTTGGAATGATATAACCTCACAGCCGTCTCACCTATAGCCGGCATGGAACACCCTCACAAGCAAGAGATACAAATGTCTGCCATTTTCATAACACACATAGTCTCTTGAGATTATTGTGAGCAAATAAAAGAGACCAGGAGATGGAAAAACACAAACCAAAGTCGTAGTTAAATTTGGAGCTATAGGTCATACCTGAGATTGTGCAAAAGCAAAAGGCAAAACCAGAATCAAAAGTCAACAATCAAAAAGGAGTTTCAAAGCTGAGTGCTGAGGTCCTGTTTGTTTTGAAACAAACTATCGCTAAGAGTTGTCAAGAACAGTAATGTGTACCCTCCGAGGGATAGCAAGTGTGGCGACTGCTACCATGTTTATCGGGTCACTTCCCGTGATATCAGCAACATGACAGGTGCAGTCATATGACGTTACTCAGAGCTAAAACATAAGATGTAAACAAATACAAGTTGAAATCAAAAATGTAATCCTCGGTCCATGGAAAAAGTATCCACTAAGTAAAATTCTAACTCTAAAATGCACACAATATCAGAGACACCATCCGGCCTCACAACAGGGATAGCCATAACACCAGTATTTGACACGATACAACTCTACACCCATGACACCAGTGTCCGAATAGTGTGGGAGGCGGTCGATGGGCCTGACTACATGTGTTGTTATGCCAGGCCGAGGGTTGGCAGTTCACACTAATGCTTCTTCTCTCTCCTCTAAAGATCCTCTGAAGTAACATCTGCCTGATTCCACTTCCAACTCCTCTTCCAGTTCCACTTCTGACGTCACTTCCTGCCTCTCTACAAACCTCCCGTCCAACCCCAATGCTGACCTCACTTCCGGGTACACCCCGAAGACACGCCTCTTCCTTCCTCCCTTCTGTAAATTTGCCACTCCCCTGTTTCAAAGTCAGTCACGTTTTGGGACTCAGCTGTAAAAGATTACTCAGTCTATTCTGCTCTTTATATTTTTCAGCACTAATTTCCAAGTATACAGGGTGGATCAACCTTTATCTTATCCTTTGTGAAATGATGCAAAAATTGAAGGTTTGGGGCAGCCATACCATATACTTGAAAAAATGGCTGAAAAAACGCAGAATAGAAAAAAAAAGTTTTAGTTGAAGACAAAACTGACTCAGCAGACAAACATGGCGGTTTTAAAGCCGGAGGGGGAAGTGACGTCACTGGGACAGGAACAGGACGTGATGTCATCGAGTCTGGAACCAGACGTGACGTCATCGGTCCCAGTCGGAATTTCCCGAGGTTGGTCTGCAAAGGATAAAAGAGAAAGGATCATGCCCTGGTCTGGCATGGAATTACCGTCTTTTGAGCCCTTTAGCTGCTTCATATGCACGACACCCATGTGTGACACCTTGTTTTCTGTGTCGTTACACTACTAGACACACTTCCCCAATCGTAACAACAAATGTTTGACATGATGTAACCTTACAAACGTGATTCAGAACGAGATAGTAATGATTTTTTAAATAAACAGGAACGAGAGAGAAAAACGAGCAAGGGCTGTAACTGGAAAAGGCTGATAATCAAATGTCAAGTTTTTAAATGCAAACCAAAAATTAAAGTCTTGAAAACTGAAAAAAATATTTGTTCCTAACCTTGGGTGTCCAACTCCAACCCTGAAGAACCGCAGTGGCTGCAGGTTTCCATTCTGACCATTTTCTTCATTAGTGACCAGCTTTTCTTACTTATTGGCTTCTTTTGCCCACATTTTAATGGACTCGTAAATTAACTCTTTGAGGGCTGAATATGATATTCCAAAACAACACAGTTTTATGAAAAGCACCCAAAGCAATGGTTTCACACATAAATCAATATTAAACATCGTTTGCTTCATGCGGTTGCCGCCAGTTCGGTGTCTCTTATGGCTTGAGCTGCTCACAGGGAGCAGGCTGGCTGCCAGGATGTCTTCATGTGGCAGGGGTTTTAGCAGTGGCAGTCGCAGTGCCACGCAGTCTGGTTTGACCACTTGTCATTGGAAGTGGAGGTCCTCCCAGGCCGTAGGCACGTCAGCTGCACAAACCTGTTCAGCACCACAGTCGGCCGGAGATCGATCAGATGATGCCGGTACCTCACCTTCACCTTCGATCACTGGTAACAACATCGGAGTCTGACAGGTCAGAGTCCGATTCAGCCATAATATGCAGATCATCGTCCGTAGAGTATTTTTGTTTACACATTCGCTTTCGATCTCTCGCCAGATGTCGATGCCATTTTTGCTGTTGTTTAGTCCTCGCTACTCACGCCAGTACAGGGAATCTCGGCCAAACCAACACAGCGAATGTTTCCTGCTACCCAGCAGGGTCGAACAAAAACATAACAGCGAGGTCTGTCACCATTTACAGTTGATTACCGCCGTCTGCCCCTCCTGTTGACAAAAGTCGACATCCGCTCTGAAAGAGTTAAGACTAAGACCCTTTATTTGTTTCTTTTTTTCCTACAGAAATGAGCCAACATGTGACCAGTGTCATATAACCCGTGTCCATCATACAATATTTGAAAATAAACAAAGGTGAAGGCCTCAGTGATGTTGATGTGCTCAGGTCCAGAAAACATGCCTTAGAAAAAAGAAATGTCTTCTGTGTTAGAATGAGAGCACCAACAAGCTATGGAATTAAATAAAGGGTTCAATTAAAATCAAGAACTGACTCCTAATGAAGACTAATGAGAACAACATTTATTTCTATAGCACATTTTCATACACATGGTGTAGCTCAAAGTGCTTTACAAGATGAAGAAAGAAAAGTTTATAAAAAATAAGATTAGGCAATGCTGGATAACAAAGAATAAAGTAAGGTCCGATGGCCAGGAGGACAGAAAAAACAACAAAAAACAAAATCTGCAGGGGTTCTGAGGCCACGAGACCACCCATTCTACTTAACATCAATGATCTCAATCAGTCCTCAACATACACTAAACTAAACTAAACTAGACCTCAACATTCTTTGGGTCTTCATCAAGAGCGACGTTTGGGGGTGGCCAGTGGGGCGACCGCCCCAGGCCCCGCGCCTAATGGGGCCCCACTTTTGAGGTCAGCATGTCCCGTTCAAGCAATAATCAATAATCAGCTGCACGCCAGCATGGATTAAAATACTTGCTGGGGAACTGCGCAGTACTTGCTGGAGAGATGCCACAGCCACGATTATCAGCTGCACGCCACACATTACATCAGTTCCCGGGGAGACTCCGCTGATTGCCCACTGTTGTGACAGAAAATTAAACGCATATTACGGACAAAGCGGAAGTACAGGGAAGGGCGGAATGAGAAGTAGAGTCACCGGCCTCTAGCAGAAGCTTCAAAGGCTGCCTGACGCGTCACACAAGACAGAGAAGGCAGGACCTATAAAATATCGCGCGGCAGATCCAATCGGATTTCGGTAAATGAGGTAACACCTAAAACATAAGGCACGAAAAATCCAATCGGGTACTGATACAGTGGGATTAGTGTTTGTTGTTGTGCAAGTGTTCACTCTGAGGATGTCAGATTTGTGATTAGCAAAACTTGGCCCGGTAAAGTGTAAAGTGTAAAGTGTCAGTCGTTGAAGGGGTTTTCCTAAATATACGAATTTTCATGATATTACAATAGGATGACTTTTAAAAGTAGATTTATTTTCGCGCACATAAAATCCGTTGCTGGGGAGACGCCACACATACAATAATCAGCTGCACGCCAGCACAGATTAAAATACTTGCTGGGGAACTGCACAGCACTTGCTGGAGAGACGCCACAGCAAGCTAAAATAAAGAGAGGCAGGATAGGAGATCTTCAAACAGACACAACACATCAATCAACAGCCACAGAGGAGAGGATAAATGTAATATTAATTATACTTACTGTATTGTCATATACGTTTCTATTTTATTTTTATTATTATTTTACTTTATGCTTCTTGCAAAAATATTTTTGACAAAAAAAAATTAAGACAAGAAACAGAATGAGGTCAAGGTCCCTTGCCATTTAATGTAGACTGTTCCTACTAATGTTTATGCACTACTGTTCTAGCGCCCGTTATTGTAACAGGCATAATGTCTAGTCTTATAATAAATAAGAAGTTCCATTGAAATAATAGGCAGTTTTACAGGAAATGATTTTGAGATATCTTGAAATAGACAGGAAGTCCCATTGAAAGAAGAGGAAATTTTACAGGAAGTGATTTCGAGATATCGCAAATTGCATTTAAGATATCTTAAAATACATTTCAGATATTTCAAAATGTACAGCACATCATTTCAAGATATCTTGAAATCTATTTGAGATATCATAAAGTGCTTTTTAGATATCTTAAAATAGATGCATTTTTAGATATCTGTAATTCAATTTGAGATATCTAAAATGCATATCCAGATATCTTAAAATTCATTTTGAGATATCTCTAAATGTGAATTCGGCTTGCCATAGGAGTGACATAGAGATATACAAAGCAGAGTCTGCATCTCCCCAGTCTCTAACAAGCTAAACTTTCTCTTCACCAAGGTATTTTATTTTATAAAAAACAAAATGACTTAAAAGTAAACTTTGAGGATATACTGTATCTGGTCACAGCACAAACTGTAAAGTTAAATTTGATCTCACAGTGACGCACAAAGGTGAAAGCGCTCAGAGCTGTTTGAACGGCTTTTCATCCCCACCCTTTTCTTACAGTATTGTTATAAAGAGATTCTCCCTCAAGTGTCAAATTTCGTGACTTGTCAAGCTCTCAACCATTTTAAAAAGCTAAAGAAGAAGTCCTAGTCGGTTCAGCTGGCAGAATATTCTAACTTCAGGCCACTGCATGCTCACCTCTGCTCCAAATTGTCTTTGGCACTCTCAGTTGGAGTGGGGTCCTTTGTGAACGTGGAGGGAGGGCTCGTCTGAGTGGCTGGTGAGATTACGGAAAGAAAGGAGTGCTTTAGTGAGACTGACAGCCGGAGCACAAACATGGGGCGAAATGGACAAAAGCCAGTAACCAGTTTGAGACAAGTTCAAAAATGTCTGCAGTGGGTAACATTCAGGTGCGTTGAGGAGCGAAGTTAACTGATATGGTCAACTGATTTCATTTTTAGTGACTTCATCCAAGAGTCAATTAAAGCATTTATGTTTATAAATTAATATTTTTGTAACAATGAGTCATATTCAAAAACAACAGCGATAATTAAACTTAATGACTTATGTTAGTAGACTCCATTAAATAGCTTCTGTGTAACAGCAATATACAATGTTGTGTAGTTAAAAACAGAGCACAAATAGACTGTGACAAAAGGCGCTATACTGGCGCTCAACCCGACACAGGCAGACACGGGAGGCACACTGATAAAACAAATAAATGTTTTCTTTTTCTTTTCTTCGCCTGTGGGCAACGCCTTGCCCGTTCCAATGAGCACAAGCGCAATCCCCACAATCCTTCACCTCTTCTTCTTTTCTCCATCCGACTCTGGCTCCCAGAGTGATGGCAGCTGGCTCCTTTCATAGCCCACCCGGAAGTGCTCCAGGTGTTTGACAACCTATTTCCGGCTTCACATCCGAGTGTGGCGGAAGTGCCATCCACATGGGCTCAGGAACAACTGCAGCGCCCCCCTGGCGACACCCCCAAGTCCCAACAGGGTTTTAGAGAACTCCATCTTCGATGAATCCAAGGCGCCACTGCCACCCATGGGGGCTGCCGTCTAGTGTCCTGGGGGAGGTACTGTTCAGTCCATACTTGTTCCCCTGGATCATACATAAAAGAGGTGTCCTGGCTGAGCAAGGGATGAACGTCAGGAGCTTCTTTTCATGCACAGGCTGGTGGATATTTATAACAGGAGGAGTCAGAGTGCACAGCTTGGTGTGGTGTTATTGTGCACTTATTAAGTCACGGACATAGTGGCAGAAAACTAAAGGGATTCTAAATGGGAGACTGAAATGTAGTTAATTAACAGGCTGAATTGTGAAAACCAAGTCTGGAGCTCTAAAGCACTCTTAACACTAACTTGGTCTTCTTTCCCATAACTACTCTAGAAAAGTCTTTTATTTTTATGAAGAGATCTTGTGGTCAAAACTAGAAGAAAACTCTCACCATAGCGTCAATCATTATACCCCAGTATTGATGATGTCAGTATGTAGCGACAGGCAATGGTAGTCATTGCCAAGAAAAAACAGAGGGTGAAAATGAGGTCACTGTCACAATGATTAATAATTAATAACCCCAATAAAACAAAAGCAATATGTGCCAAAAATGAATATATTTCCCTACAGTTATAATAACGCTCTGATTTGTGAAATGAAAACGGTTCAAAATCATTTCATGTACAGTATGACATCCAATGGCCAGTGGAATTAGGGAACTTCATAGATGGGGCCTACAAGGCCTACAGGCATAAAAATAAATAAGCAGACTATGCAAGTGTCATGAGCAGGTTTCATTTTTAGGGGTAATCTCATTTCTAATTAAAGCTAATATATTTTACCATCTTCACCATCTTTGCCACCAAATACAGTGATACCTTGAGATACGAGTGCCCCAATGTACGAGTTTTTTGAGATACGAGCCATCACTAGGTCGATTTTTTGTCTTGAGTTGCGAGCCAAAATTCGAAATGAGAGCCATCAAAGAGCTTGTCCCCGCACATTCCGAGGAACTGACGACAGAGGAGTTGACGGAACTACATACGCAGCAACATACGGAGGTTCTGCAGGAGATCGGTATCGCGGAGGAGGTTATCTCTTAAAGTGAGATAAGGGAAGTGTTTGCAATGTGGGAAAAAGTTTCGAACTTTAAAGAAAAGAAACACCCTGAAAAAATTACAACTGATCATACAGCCGCGCTATTTAATGACACTTGCCTAACGCTTGACTTTATTGAAAAGAAACTGAACATACAGCCGCGCTATTTAATAACATTTGCCTAGCGCTTGACTTTATTGAAAAGAAACTGAACATGCAGCCGCGCTATTTAATGACACTTGCCTAACTCATTTCAGAAACATCCTAAAGGGGATGACTAAACAAAGCTCCTTGGACAGGTTTCTATTGAAACACCCTGTGAATGAAAGTGATGAAAGTGTGGCAAAAAAGAAAAAAACTAGTGAAGAAGAAAATTAAGTTAAGCAAAAGTGAAGTGAAAGAAAAAAACATTACAATACGCAAATCGGCTTTGCCAACGTCTGTTTATTTCTTTAGATTCTCTTTTATGTATTAGGTTTTATTTTGTTTGTATACAATATTTGTTCATTATAAATACATTTTTCTTATGTTGAAAACATTTAACAAAAAATTGGGGTGGTTTTTTTGGGGGCTGGCACGAATTAATCTCATTTCAATTAATTTCAATGGGGAAAATTAATTTGAGATACGAGCATTTTGACTTACGAGCTCGGTCACGGAACGAATTAAACTCGTATCTCAAGGTATCACTGTATTGGGTCCGTCGTTACGGTCACATCCCATGTTTCTAAGGGCGTGGCCTATGAGGTTCATTGGCATGATGGGATAAAAGGTCAGCTAGGAGTCTCATTTCTTTATGCAATCTGCGGATACAATACCTTAAAAGAGGCTCTAACTGCTACTCTTTGAATCTTTCCTGGTTTTGACTGTTTTTTGACCCATTCTTGTCTCTCATCTGGGTTTTGTTGGGTGTTTTTATTTTTATTTGTTTTGTTTTGCTCTCTTTTATCACTGAAAAAGTTTGCTTGTCAGTTCTGAGGCAGGATATTAAGATACACTACATGCTGAGGCACCATGGATTCTCTTGGTGACCGAGAGACAATAATGAAGACAGAAAGAGTTTCTAATCAATCCCGTGGGGCCACCAACACTAACACTGAAATAGAAAGAAAGGATCAAAAGAAGAATTCTTTATAGGCGAACCTGCTAGTGTTTACTTTGACCAACAGCCTCCTCATGAACAGAAGTGAGTGTCTGCCTGAAATGGTTAGTTATTAATGAGCAAAGACAAGCAACAAATAACTGTAAAGGAGTAAAGATAGAATTGATGCAAATAGAAAAAAAGACAAGAGTACATGTACAATTTAAAAAAAACACGTGATTCAAAAATGAGGGGCAAATGTACAGCCAATGATGGGAAAAATTGCTTCCAAAAAGTTGAAAAAATAAAAATATAGTGATTTCACTGCGGTGGGTTGGCACCCTGCCCAGGATTGGTTCCTGCCTTGTGCCCTGTGTTGGCTGGGATTGGCTCCAGCAGACCCCAGTGACCCTGTGTTCGGATTCAGCGGGTTGGCAAATGGATGGATGGATGGATAGTGATTTCAATCGAGATCAGAAAAGTTGATGATTATTTTGCATTTCTAGGCCTTTCTCCTAAGGAAAAAAATGGCTTTTGTGATGCCGCATATCAGTGTACTTGCACTTAACACTATTACAGTGATAGCGTGTTGTACATTAAAACAGTGTGGCAGACGACCAGGGACCTTGTCCCACTGGGACACCTGGAGAAGAGAAGGATCGGAAGAGGGGCAATAACTTCCCTGGGGTGCAAGAGGGCAGCATCCAGCCCCGCCAGGGGACACCTGGACAGCTCTGGAGCCTTGGCATGCAGCACGTCCAACACACCCAGAAGTGCTGCTGGATGTTAATCAGGAAGCACCCGGAGCACTTCCCGGGAAGCCGGAGTCAGGTGGAAGAGGACGGAGCTGGTGAGAGAAGAGTGGAGGCGGCAGTGAAGTAAAGCAAAAGAGAGTTAAAGAAAGGACTGTGAGTGATTGGTGCATTATGCTGTGCAGAACTGAAAATGAACGTGTGTGGTAAGGACATTGTGAGTCGGTGTCTGTCCGTGTCGAGGCTGATCTTTCCACAACAGCAACCAGATATCACAATGGCCCAGTCACCCAAAAAAAGTAAATAATGAGTTGGACATCTGGTAAAAAAAATAAATAAAAAGCAATAAAAAATACTCAAAGACAGAATGCGTTCAATCAGCTGTCATTTCTCAAAGTGAGAGTATAGGAGTTACAATACTGTGTATAAGTAATTCCACTTTTGGCCTCTAGATGTCACAACTGAAATGATTTATGCATCTTAACTGTGCAAGCTGGAGATCAGTGAAAAATGGAAAAGGATGCAAGTTATTGTGTTGTTCTTCTGATATTGAGTTTAGTATTTTTTTTTCAATTATTTTTAAATATTTCAGTTTAGCTATTTGTATTGGGCTTTTTTAGGGCTGAATGATGCACCATCACACCTTCTGCTGTGCTTATGTTTGGATGGTTACTAAGATGCGGTGTGTCTATAGGAGTGTGCGCTCACGCTGCGTGGCTCATGATGTTATGCCGTGTTCAGTCGGTTTGGACTTTGCTGATTTCTTGTCTCGTTTTAGGTTTTTGATTTGAATTTTTTCCAGCTTATTAATAATGTTCAATGTTTGCCACTCTGTGCAAGACTTCTACTATATCTAACTAGTTCATTTCCACCATTATTAACCTTGACCCTGTCACTTTTTAATTATGTTCTGTATTAAATGTTTCCCATTTCTTAAAAAATCGAACAGTTCTGACATATATGCAATAAACACTAACTGAACAAATTCTTACGACCTCTGTACTAATACTCGGTGGGCCTCCTTTTAGATAGATAGATAGATAGATAGATAGATAGATAGATAGATAGATAGATAGATAGATAGATAGATAGATAGATAGATAGATAGATAGATACTTTATTAATCCCAAGGGGAAATTCACATACTCCAGCAGCAGCATACTGATAAAGAAGATATTAAATTAAAGAGTGATAACAATGCAGGTATAACAGACAGACAATAACTTTGTATAATGTTAACATTTACCCCCCCTGGTGGAATTGAAGAGTCGCATAGTGTGGGAGAGGAACGATCTCCTCAGTCTGTCAGTGGAGCAGGACAGTGACAGCAGTCTGTCGCTGAAGCTGCTCCTCTGTCTGGAGATGACACTGTTTAGTAGATGCAGTGGATTCTCCATAATTGATAGGAGCCTGCTTAGCGCCCGTCGCTCTGCCACAGATGTTAAACTGTCCAGCTCCGTGCCTACAATAGAGCTTGCCTTCCTCACCAGTTTGTCCAGGCGTGAGGCGTCTTTCCTCTTAATGCTGCCTCCCCAGCACACCACTGCGTAGAAGAGGGCGCTCGCCACAACCGTCTGATAGAACATCTGCAGCATCTTATTGCAGATGTTGAAGGACGCCAGCCTTCTAAGGAAGTATAGTCGGCTCTGTCCTTTCTTACACAGAGCATCAGTATTGGTAGTCCAGTCTAATTTATCATCCATCTGCACTCCCAGGTATTTATAGGTCTGCACCCTCTGCACACAGTCACCTCTGATGATCACGGGGTCCATGAGGGGCCTGGGCCTCCTAAAATCCACCACCAGCTCCTTAGTTTTACTGGTGTTCAGTTGTATGTGGTTTGAGTCGCACCATTTAACAAAGTCCTTGATTAGGTTCCTATACTCCTCCTCCTGCCCACTCCTGATGCAGCCCACAATAGCAGAGTCGTCAGCAAACTTTTGCACGTGGCAGGACTCCGAGTTGTATTGGAAGTCTGATGTATATAGGCTTTTGCACGCAAAACATCTTCAGTTCTTGGTGACGTGGATTCCATAAGATGTTCTTTTGAGATTCTGGTCCACGTTGACACAATTACATCATGCAATTTCTGCAGATTTGTCAAGCTGCATATTCATTCTGTGAGTCTCCCTTTCTATCACATCCTTAAGGTGTTCTACTGGACTTGAAACCAGCTTGAGACGACATTTGCATTATAATGCTAGAAGTAGTCATTAGAAGATGGGTAAATTGTGGTCATGAAGGGATGCACACGATCAGCAACAGTACTCAGATAGGTTATGACTGATTTGTCCTTTTGACAGCCTCTGTTTGCTCTAAAAACAGCCTCAATTCTTCATTGCATGGATTTCACAGGAATGAATACGCAGCTTGACAAATCTGCAGATATTGCATGATGTAATTGTGTCAACGTGGACCAGAATCTCAAAAGAACATCTTGTGCAGCTTTGTGCTAAAATCACTGACACTTTTTGTCACATCAAGCACCACAATGACAGAAGTGAAAACATGATTATTGAATTTTTTTTTAAATTATTTAAAAAAAAAACTGAAACAGCATGATTAACTGGCACAGAAACAAAACATGAGGTCGGTAGTGCTTTGGATTTGAGGAAGACAGGTCATCTGTGGAACATGAAGGCGATTTTTCAGTTCCTGTCTGGCCATAAAGGGATACACATGATCAGCAACAGTACTCAGATAGGCTGTGGTATTCAAGCTATCACTGATTTGTCCTTTGACCGTACTAATACTCAGTGGGCCTCCTTTTGTGCTCAAAACAGCCTCAGTTTTTGATGACGTGGATATCACAGTGCCAACATCTGGAGTGGCAGAGAAATTACAAGAAAAAAAGGCATTAGGACACAGTGCCAACATCTGGAGTGACAGAGAAATTACAAGAAAAAAGGCATTAGGACACAGTGCCAACATCTGGAGCAACAGGGAATTTACAAAGAAAAGGGCATTAGGACACAGTGCCAACATCTGGAGTGACAGGGAAATTACAAAGAAAAGGGCATTAGGACACAGTGCCAACATCTGGAGCAACAGGGAATTTACAAAGAAAAGGGCATTAGGACACAGCACCAACATCTGGAGCGACAGAAAAATTATAAGGAAAAAAGGCATTAGGACACAGTGCCAACATCTGGAGCAACAGGGAATTTACAAAGAAAAGGGCATTAGGATACAGTGCCAACATCTGGAGTGACAGGGAAATAACAAAGAAAAGGAAATTAGGACACAGTGCCAACATCTGGAGTGACAGGGAAATTACAATCACCAGAGCTCTTAAGCTGTGTCCCATGCATACGTGCGTGACAACATGTAAATTAATTATATACAGTAAGCAAATCTATTGCAAAGTGTTGTTATAGTGGATAAAAATGATCTGGCATGGGTGTAATGGTGAAGTGACTAGTAAACCTGCGCTCTGAGAAATGGCGGCTGCCTTACTCAACTTGTAGAGCAGGGGTAGACAGTGTCTGTCCTGGAGGGCTGCAGTGGCTGCAGGTTTTTGTTCCAGCTCAGTTTCTTAATGTGAAGTCAGTTACTGCTGATGAAGCACTTAAGTGACATTTTGATGCTTCATTTTAGTGGCCTCGCTTGTTAAGGTTCCACACCCTTAATCGCTTATTTCAATAAGATGCAAATGACAAAGGAGCCGTCTAACTTGTTTCTATTTACACCTGTGTTTGTTCATCTTGCACTGTTTGGTATATTAAAATATTTAATAGAAAAATATGACTGACTGAAAATTATCCGTTTTAGGCTTCAAATCATTTGTTTGATATCCCTGGAAATGAAAAAATCTACAACATAAAACCTAACATTAGGAGGACTAACAGGCCATAAAATTAGAGCAGGTCTGAGACTGGCAAGGATTGGTTTCTAATGAAGCAAATGGGTCAGAATGAAAATCTGCAGGGGCACTGAGGCCCTCCAGGACCGGCTTTACCCACCCCTGTCATAGACTGTCTTGTCGTTTGTGTATTTCTGCGTTTGAACCATGCAGTCCTGACCACCATGTTGTCTAAACTTTAGTTGCTTGAGCTCTAATCTTCACTTATAGCATCAGAGCTTCAAGAAAAAAAATATAATTTTTCTTCCTTCTTATTCTCCTGGCTGGATCATCATAGCTATAAGATTTATACAAAGGTATTCACATGAATTGAGTTTAAAAAAAACACAACACAGCATTAAGATGCCAGAGTGAGCAACATATTCTAGTTAAAGTGAAAAATACATGACAACGAAAGCAAAGCAAGGCCCTAGAATATTAAGGAAGTGACTCAACGGAAGTGCAAAGGACATTACGAATATTGTACAATTAGACTCTCAGGTAGGTGTCATTGCCATTGTGACGTATATATATATTTTAATTATGACATTAATCCTAACAAGCGTACCCCTTAACAATCTAACACTGGGATACTCGATTACGGCCCCCATTCTTTTGCAGCTAATTTTGGGCTTAATTTCAGTTTGCTGACTTGTTTCGATTCAGAATCCCGTTCCGAACAGCTGCATTCAAGTTTTCATTGTTTCTTATTTCTTTTACCAGCCACCAGTTAATAATCAGGCCCACAAGACAAAGAGACCACCAGCTCTCTGTAGCCAACTTGGACCCATTTAAACCTGCAGGCATACACTTCTGGTCACAGCTGAGCTTTTCCAGTATTTCTTCAAATGTAATCAGCTGAAATGCAACGACTGACTTAAAATGGTGAGAAGGTAAGCAGGAAGCTGCCAGAGGTTTAAATTTAAAGTTTAGGTTAGCAAAAACTGAAAAAAAGGAAATATCCGAATATTACAAAGGGGCCTTCTTCATAGATTTTGGTTTGACAGGGTGAGTGGTAGTAAGAAAGACATTCATTAAAGGACAAAATAAGGTCTTAAAATCCCGCTGTGGACCACTGCAGACTGGACAAAGTCTCCTCTTCACAGTCGAAGCTGACCCTCGCTTTTGTCGAGCTGCACTGTTAGGCTGCACTTGAAGCTGTTGTGCTGAGAGGCGCCTGTGATCACACAAGATGGTGACCCTCAGAAATGTGTCATCTGATTGGCTTGTGACTTGTGGCTCGGCCAGATCTCGTCCTATCAGAGCGTCTTCCAGTTTCCAATTGCCTTTGGATTGTGTAGGACACCATCCTTACTGTTGTGTCGTGAAATACCTCTCTCTCTATATATATATTAAAGAAAATCCTGGAATGGAAAGCAAATGCAAGGCTACGGTACGTGATAATCTCGAAAGACATTTTAAAGACCCGTGAGACCAAGGAGACTTGCCACGGTGCATCTCGCGGGGACCATAAACATGAGACTTGGTGCCAAGAGATTGTCCCAGGGCCGTAGCAAAAAGGACAGTGGCTGTACAGGCTTTAAAAAGATGGAAGGGCAGCATGACAGCAGCTAACCCAAACGAACACGAGCAGCGTTATACATCCTGCAAGAAAGAATTCAACCACGCCCGGGGCCAGTAATAAAAGGCAGGTATTGCTTTTACAACGTCACGCGAGACCAGGCAGTGAGCAGTCATTTAAAACAAGTCAACAGACCTCTAAGCTAGCAATTGTTGGATTGCTTTTGGCAGGCAAGCATCGTGTGCTCGGAGCTCTTAAAACAACGACATGCGACAGGCAGAAGAGGCAGCTAGCAAGCAGCAAAAAGACAGCAAATGATCCAAAGGCATATCCTTAGCGTACGTTCAGCCGCAACACCCTTCACAACACGAGCAGCATTATACGTCTGGGAAGAAAGAGATGTAACCATGCGCGGGGCAGGAAATAAAGAAACAAGTATTGTTTTTACAAAAACAATAATAATGCACTGCGGTGGGTTGGCACCCTGCCCGGGATTGGTTCCTGCCTTGTGCCCTGTGTTGGCTGGGATTGGCTCCAGCAGACCCCCGTGACCCTGTGTTCGGATTTAGCGGGTTGGAAAATGGATGGATGGCTGGATAATAATGCATATGTAACAATTCACAAGAAAATAACAATCTCTTTAAATTGTAGATTGCTTGCCTAAGGTAAAGTCATCCCTGATGAATGGGGACGTGGGAATGAGGGGTCCTTTCATCGGATTAGCGCTATTTCAGATGTGGAATGGCAAAATGGGAGAGGCAGCTTGATGAATGAGGTCTCCAGGACTTAAAACAAATCCAAATCATATTATGTGATATCATCTAATGTGAAAGTCTACTCCGTACTTCTAGAATTTTTATTTTTATACTGTATTGGGGATTTATTCTGTTCTATGTATTGTACTGTATTGTATTGACCCCCTTCTTTTTGACACCCCTACCTGGAAAGGGGTCTCTCCTTGAACTGCCTTTCCATAGGTTTCTTCCATTGTTTCCCTACAAGGGTTTTTTTGGGGAGTTTTCCTTGTTTTCTTAGAGGGTCAAGGCTGGGGGGCTGTCAAGAGTCAGGGCCTGTTAAAGCCCATTGCGGCACTTCT